>NC_081345.1:22448770-22563528 GCF_029784015.1 Lycium ferocissimum
GGAAGTGGTTTCGGTGTTGGCAGACATTCGGAATAGACGGAAAAGAAGGTTGAAAATTTGGTAAGAAGTTAAGAAAAGGGAAGCAGCAACTGAAAGAAATGAATGTTACAAAATGAAGGAACGAAGCAGCGCCTTCAATCAAAGAGCAGCGGTTGAGTAAAACAAGTTTCTTGCAAACAGATTTAAGCAACAAATATGGGTATTAAAATGGTTGAATCAATGAGGAAAATGAAGATGATGAACTGAGGGTGAAAAAACAGAAGTAAAGAAGTAGAAATGAAGAAGTGAAAATGAAGAAAGGAAGGCGTTGAAGGCTTTATATAGGCATGGGTCTGGGGCGGTTACAAATCCCGACCAACCGGGGACGCCACGCATCTCATAATTAATGAGACGTGATTTGAAAAGACGTGCGCAACGGCGGTTACAGAAATTGGCCATTCGGAGGGTGACACGTGGCGGATGGCAGAAGGATGTGACGTAACTGTTCCCGCCAAAATGAAAAGATAAGAACGAGCCTATGGAACTACCGGTGTCGTGATTCATCCACTTCCCGTTACTCTGGCAAAGCTTCGGTCCGGAAAGTGTGGGGACTATCTGTATACGGTAAAAATCGAATTAACGCTTAGCCGGTGAGACCGGGGGCCGACAAAAGAAAGAAGACAAACACAAGCGCTCAGACCGAGGGTATTGCATCAGTAGTGCTTGATCGGAAGAATTTTGAAGAAAACCGCAGGTCCGATTTATCCGGGGAAAACTTCTTGGCGCGCTTGGTCCGGCTTCTCCGTGGCCGAGTTGATCGTGGCCACCGGTCCTATTATACATGGTCCGAGTTAGTCGTGGCCGTTAGCCCGTTTCTTCGCGACCGTTATGATCGTGGCCGTTGGTCCTGGTTAATCGATTATTCAATTGCCACGTGCGAAGATCGTTTTGCCACTCGTCGTCGGGCGTACGGATGTCGGACCTTACGACCCAACCTTATCCAAATTAGGGCTTCCTTTATTCCTAAAAAGGCTTGATGATGTATGAAAGGCCCATAGAGAAAAACTATAAATAGGGGGCACTTCCCTACTTTTAAGGGTTGGTTTTTCAGATCAAAAATATTGTATTAGAATTTATATTGAAGCTTTCTTTCTCTCTCTTTCTTTCTGGTTTTGGTCCGGTTTGAAGTATTAACTTCATTTAAGCACATCATACAATATTACACTGTAGCACACATATATCTTGGCTCAAGCCCATAACACGAACACATTCGTCCAAATTATTTGCATACCGATTTACATATATTTAAGTCATCTATAAGTGAATCCACATATACACTCTTCATTAATCAAAATAGATTAAAGTATCCATATATCCTATACCTCATTTACAAATTCAATTTATTACCCAATTTTGAGGTAAATAATACACATATATACATTATAATCCAAAGTGCATAAGCCATCTAGTTATATTATTTCTTTTCTATTGTATATAAGCGTGGTGCAGGTACGAACACTGCACTAAAGGTTTGTACAACAAGCACCATCAAGTGTACCATAAAAAGCTCAGCTGCTCCTGCCTTCTTAATTGCTGAGCTCCAGTAAGTTTTCTTCTTCTTTTCCCACTCTCTTATCTTCAGTGCGTCCAATTCTCGAAAATGGAATGGCTATTTTCTGCTAGGTATTGTTTTCCCCTCTTCTTTTGATGAAAAATCTGTAAATTCAATATTAGTTTTTGTGATTTGTCGCTGTTCAGTGCGTCATGTCGACTTCCTTCTCCAAAATATACAAACATACATACATGCCCCCCCCCCCCCCCTCTTATTCATTAGCAAATAGTACCAATTATTTTTCTCCTCTCCATTTCCATTTTTTGTTGAGTCAATTTGCTGATTTCTGACTTGTGAATTCCTTGTACGATTCTTGGTATATGATTTTTATTTTATTGCGCGTAGAAATTTGAGGTTGTTGGATTTCTACTTGGTGTTGTTTTTTCCTCTTCTTTTGATGAAAAATGTGTTAATTTAATAATAGATTTGGTGATTTGTTACTGAATTTTTACCCGTATGTCAATAAATTTGATCTGTTTCACTCTTGCATGCTCGAAAACAGCAAATATACAGTCGCGGCTGGTGAATGCCAATCCAAATTTTTCTAGCACTGAAACCATTTTAGTGAGAAAGACCTTCCATCATTGTCGTTCTGATGGGTTAAATTGCCTTTGCTTCATCAACTAATTAATTCTTTGTTTTAGTTTTTTGAATGTTATATTATGTGCGTAACAAATATTTGGAACAGAAAATGTCCACAAACGAAGATATTGCGGCGCGTAAAGCTCAAGAGATTAAGGAACAACGACAAGCTGATAGAAATTTGAGACGCCGCACCAGATATGCACAAATGTCACCTGAGAGAAAACAATCCTTTTTGTTACAATTGTGAGCTAAAAGAGCTGAATTAAAAAAGCAAAGACTTAGTTATCATTCAACTAATACATTATCCTCGACGGAAGTTGCTACTCAAACTCAAAGACAAACCATTGGTCTTATAATTGCTGATTCTCCGTTAACTTCTGAAGAAGGTAAGAAAAGTATACTATGATGCACACATTGATTTATATCATTAAAGTTAATCTTCAATTCCTTTCATTTGTTAGGTAATGCTTCTCGAGCTACAAATGTGCCAAATACTGTCGATAAAGAGAATAATATGATTAGTTGCCTCTCCGTCTTTGAAGTTGGTGAGTCCAAAACTAACACCTCAAGTATTCCACCTATACTATTTACTTTACAGATCAATTACCCTGTCTAACATCAGCTGTTGCAATATTAGGATCAACATCAGGTAGCGGTCCGTCTTGCATTAATGCAACAAATTTACCAACTGCAACAGCTACTGCAAATAGATCAAATACTGTCGATAAAGAGAATAATATGATTAGTTGCGTCTCCGTCTTTGAAGTTGGTGAGTCCAAAACTAACACCTCGAGTATTCCGCCTATATTACTTACTTTACAGATCAATTACCCTGTCTAACACCAGTTGTTGCAATATTAGGATCAACATCAGGTAGCGATCCGTCCAGCATTAATGCAACAAATTTACCAACCCCAACGGCTACTGCAAATAGAGGTATGTATTTATCCAGTAAGAATATAATCTCATTATGTCATACTAATGTTTCTTTCTGTAACCTTATCATAATTTACCAGGTACAGGTAATAAAAAGTTAGCAATTAACTTACAAAATGATGACTTGTTGCTAAAAAATTACATATATCTAAAAGAAGTTCCAGATTGTAAATTTTGTGGAGCAAAAAGGATCCAATATGAATCACCAAGTTTCTGTTGTGATAACGGATCAATTAAATTGATTTCTCATCAAATGCCTATGGAGTTACGAAATTTGTATTTAGGCAACATCGAAGAATCTAAACATTTTTGTACTTACAGTAGAGCCTACAATACTATGTTTGCATTCACCTCTCTTGGTGTAAAATATGATAGACAACTAGCACAAAAAGATCATGGTATATATACATTTAGAGTGCAGGGACAAATGTATCATTTTATTGACGATTTAATTCCTACGAAACAACAAGCAAAAAATTTACAATTGTACTTTTATGATAACGAAAATGAGCTGAGGAATCGAATGGGCTTATCAGATAATTTTAGCGAAATAGTTGTCAAAAAACTAATGAACATACTAAAGGATAATCCATATTGTATCTTTCTGAAATCATTAATAGATGTTCCAAAATTGTCTGACTTCTACATTGCACTTAAGTCAGATTCTGGTTTAGATCAAAGAACATACAACTTGCCGACTGCACCTGAAGTTGGGGCAATATGGATAGAAGACCAAACAACAGACAGAATTTCAACACCACATATTCGAATATACACTCATAGTAACAGAAGTCAATTGGTAAATTATTATTACGGATGTTATGACGCATTACAGTATCCATTGTTATTTCCATACGGTCAAAATGGATGGCACTGCGGTATTAAAAAAATTACGAAAAGCTATAGTAATTCTAAGTATCAAATTTACTGTGAATATGAACAACTACCAAGTATAATAAACATGACTTCAATCGATGGACTACTTGATATGGAATCTGATGTTTTAACAAAAGGAAAAAAGAAAAGAAAAACTGTTTCTTGCCGTGAATATTATTGTTACCCAACGAAACTTGACATTCTGGAAGAGTATTTCAACAATACATAAAAGTAGAGACACAAAGATTAGATTTCTTTTTATTTAATCAAGATTTATTCAGAACTGCAATATTACAAGGGATCATTGATTTGTTAAGACAAGAAGAAAGAGATGCTTCAAATATTGGGAAAACAAGTTTCCTTCCAGGTAGTTTCATAGGCGGCCCAAGAGATATGCGGCGTCGGTACATGGATGCTATTGCATTAGTACAACATTATGGGAAACCCGATATATTTTTGACAATGACGTGCAATCCCTCTTGGCCTGAAATAAAGAAATATTTATTACCAACAGATGAAGCTCAAAATAGACCTCATATAATCAGCCGAGTGTTTAGAGCAAAAGTAGAGGAGCTGAAAGCAGATATATTGAAAAGTAATATTTTTGGAAAGGTTGCGGCTTTTTTGTATACTATAGAATTTCAAAAACGTGAACTACCACATGCTCATTTCCTTATTATACTTACGGATAGAGACAAACTATTAACACCAGAAGCTTATGACAAAATTGTTTGCACTGAATTGCCTGACTGCAATAAAGATCCCTCATTATATTCTCTTGTGACAAAACATATGATTCATGGACCTTGTGGCTCTATAAATCCTTCAAGTTCTTGCATGCAAAAAAAGGGATGTTGCAAGTTTAAGTATCCTAAAGAACTTTCAGAACAAACAACAAAAGGAAAAAATTCATATCCTATTTACAGAAGGCAAGAAATAGAGACACCTCTAGAAATTAAAGGACACAAAATTGACAATTCTTGGGTTGTTCCTTATAATCCCTTTTTGCTCAGTAAGTTTAATTGCCATTTGAACGTTGAAATATGTTCTGACATTAAAGTTGTCAAATATCTATACAAATATATATGTAAGGGTCACGACAAAATTGCATTTTCAGTACATGATACAAATGTTGAAATAGATGAAATAAAAGAATATCAATCTGCTAGATGGGTCTCTTCACCAGAGGCTACATGGCATCTATTTGCTTTTCCTATAAGTGAAATGACTCCAAGTGTATACCAACTTCAGTTACACCTTAAGGGACAACAATTTGTATCCTTTAAAAGTACCCAAAGTGTGCATCAAATTGTAAATAATACAATGATAAAGAAAACAATGTTAACGGAATTTTTTGTAATGAATAGAATTGATGAACATGCTAAACATGTCAATTTATTATATAAAGAGTTCCCAGAGTACTTTGTATGGTCACCAACAGACAAAATATGGTACCGTAGAATACGAGGTACTGTCATTGGAAGGATTGTAACATGTCATCCAACTGAAGGAGAAAGATATTATCTAAGACTACTATTGATGAATGTAAGAGGACCTAAATCATATGAAGATCTTCGTACAGTCAATGGAAAATGTTATGATACATTTAGGGAGGCTGCAGAAAAATGGGCCTGCTACATTGTGATAACAATTTAATTGAGTGTATGTCTGAAGCTGTGAGTTATCAAATGCCTTATAGTTTAAGACGCTTATTTGCCACATTATTGTTTCATTGTAATCCGGCAAATCCAAGAGAATTATGGGAAAAATTTGAAGAATATATGTCTGAAGACTTCAGGAAATTTCGAAATATAGGAACAAAAGATATTCGATATTTAGTTTTGAATCACATCAAAGAAATTTTACACTCAATGGGACATGATATGAACATAAATTTATCTCTGAAAATATTATACCTTCTACTTCAACTAACGACGCAAAAGATGTTCATTTTGAGAGAAATATAATAGTAAGTGAAGAAGATTTACTGTTAGAAAGGAAATTAAACTCAGAACAAAGAAGAGCATATAATATAATTCTTGATGGAGTATATTCTAATAAATCAGGAGCATTTTTCATTGCTGGCCCTGGAGGAACTGGAAAAACATTTCTATATCGAGCTCTATTAGCTAATATAAGATCAAAAGGTTTTGTAGCTTTAGCAACGGCAAGTTCCGGTGTTGCAGCTTCAATTCTACCAGGAGGACAAACTGCTTATTCACGTTTCAAAATTCCTATTGACATTGATGAGGCTTTCACGTGTAATATTAGTAAACAAACATCATTAGCAGCTCTAATTCAAGATTCAAAGTTAATTATCTGGGATGAAGTTTCAATGGCAAAAAAGAAAATGATTGAAGCTCTTGATATTCTTTTAAAAGATCTCATGAATACAAATATACTCTTTGGGGGAAAAGTTTGTAGTTTTTGGAGGAGATTTAGGCAAACGCTTCCTGTTGTTCGTAGTGGAAAAAAAGAAGACTTTATTTGTGAAAGCTTATTATATTCTGATATATGGAATCATCTTGAAAAATTGTGTTTATCAGAAAACATGCGCGCAAAAGAAGACCCTGCTTTTTGTGAATATTTAATGAGAATTGGAAATGGACAGGAAAAAACAAATAACTACAACAAAGTTGAAATTCCACATAATTTTATTATCCCTTTTACAAATGAAACACAATCTTTAAATCTTTTACTCAAGGCTGCTTATCCTGATCTATGTACATTCTTTTCTAATCCATCTTCTATGACATCCCGTGTCATATTAACTACAAAGAATGATTTTGTTAACTAAATGAATGATATGCTTATACATCAACTTCCCAACAATGCCAAAATATATACTGCAATTGATGAAACTACAGAACCAAGCGATCAATGCCAATTTGAAGATTTTTTACACACCTTGAACCCTCCTAATTTGCCACCTTACAAGTTGACTTTGAAACAGAATTGTCCAGTTATATTATTGCGAAATTTAAATCCTCGTGAAGGATTATGTAATGGTACAAGATTAATATGTCATGATTTTAAGACGCATGTAATAAGTGCTACCATTGCCACAGGTGATTTTAAAAATACACATGTATTCATTCCAAAAATACCACTATTAGCATCACAAGATGAAAAGTTACCTGGTGCTTTCAAAAGAACACAATTTCCCCTTCGACTATGTTTTGCTATGACAATTAACAAAGCTCAAGGCCAGACGTTAGATTTTGTTGGAATTTACTTACGTGAACCTGTATTCTCTCATGGTCAACTTTATGTTGCTTTATCTAGAGCAAAAAATTCCAACGGCACGAGATAGAGATGATCATTCTACATATAATATAGTTTACGAGGAGGTCATTCGGAAAGCATTCTGTCAAAATACACTCACCATGTAACTTTCGGCGTAACAAATTCGTCTTCATTGACTCATGCCCACCCGTAGGTACATCCACATAAGCCTGTTGAAGTTGAGAATAATGATAGACGTGGTAATGATGGTGATGGTGATTCTGATGATTTCGTTGTTGTTAGTGAAAAGGATCAGATAACTAGAATTTTTCAAGATTGCACCTTCTTTTTTTTTTTTTTTTTTGTAAATTCGTATATATATAGCCAATTGATGTTGTGTCTGTTTAATTTTGGTTCTTTCTTTTAATGTGGTTCTTCAGAGATTGATTTAAGATGTAATCCAGTTGCTTTAGTCACTGACCTTGTCTTTGTACAAAATAGAAAAAAAAAAAAAAAAAAAAGATGAACTTTGCTGGTTTCATAATAAACTTGCCCAGTTTCTCATTGTTTGACATTCAGAGAACTCATTGGTTATAATAAGTTAGATGGTGACTTGAATACTATTTTGAATACATGATTTAGAACCACTGATGTAAAGACATCTCACTTTCTTAGCTCCTATACGACAATTGAGGATTAAATTCAAGAAAATAGAATTCTGTAATGGAACTTCTTTTTTTAAGCTTGAACACTTTATATCAACCTCAAAATCAATTATTTATTTCTATTGTTCACTTTATATCAACCTCAAGATCAATTATTTATTTCTATTGTACTCCTACTTGAAAGTTAATGAAGACCCAATAGCCTTTTAGGCATTATATGTTGAGCTTCTTAGCCCTTGAAGAATACATTTTTCGTGTTTCAAGCATTGAATCTCCATAGCCTAACCTCTATAAGATTCAGAATTAGGACTTCAGAAAAGTATTTCTAATTTCATATATTTGTTAGCAATATTTATGCTTGTCGAACTCTAAAGATAAAATAAATAAATGGAGATACCAGTAATAGATTATGTTTGCTGCAGTCTACTGAATCTAACCATTGTTCGTTGGCCTCACTTGGTATTGAAGTTTATGACCAGTAGTGGTTGCTTATGTCATTTTTATGCATACAGATCTCCTCTAAGATGCCAAACAACATCCCAGTAACAGCTATTTTCCCCTGAAAGATGTGGAAGACAATCAGTTGGGAATCTTTGACAGACCTCTTCCTTGCTTTGGTTGTCGAATAGGATGGTTTTCGTGAGTCTTGCATTCTTGCTCCTCTTGACATTCTCTTTACTTTGGGAATTACTACCATAAACATCCGAGGGAGCGGGCAGGGCTAGCTGCCAATGCAATAGCTGTGAGTTACCATCCTTAAGTGCAAGTTTCATTGATTCTGATTTCAGCTTGATCGCGTAAAAAGAGCTGGTCACTTTAAATTCGTTAGCTGATTTATATGAACAAGTACCAGAGGCAAGAGCTGGTCACTTTAAATTCATTAGCTGATTCACTCTTTCTGAATATTTTTTAACACGTATGTATTTTCAGATATGAGAAGAGGCATTCAAATATTCCAGCTCCATGTTATTATTGGACAGTGCAGGTTTGGACCATCCTGTTTTGATTTTGCTATTTAATGTTTCATTATTTGCTGTTATAACATTTTTTGCTTTTCAGGCCTTTATCCATTCAAGGTGCTTCCAGCCGGTTCTCCTGCAGGTAGGTCTCTAATAATACTGAAACAGATGTGCCCATCGAAGTTCAAGTTGTCGCCTCATACAATGGTCTTCTCCTCTTGCACTTTTTCGACAACTGTAGAAATTTTTGTGTTTAGAATCCCATTACTGGAATGAGACAATTAATACGATTTCCTAAGACGTGTATTTAGGTTAAGTCATAAATTTTATAATTAATCTCTCTCCAAGATATTTCCAGGATCAGTTTACTCATAACCATCTGTAAAACAAAAAAAGGTAAAAGATTCTGTCTTCAAATGTGCCCTTTTTCTGATTTTTCCAGTTTAGCTAAACTCTTCAAGATATGAATTAGTATGAAAAATCAACAAAATAGTAAAGGAAATGTAAAGTACAAAAGAATACATGTAAAAATTCAGGTACTGAATTTTCCAAGATAGCAACTTTTTTATGAAAGGTTTGACTGTTTGAGGTTTTATTTACTGTTATCTCCAACTAATAGGTTTCCCACTGCTTTAATTCCTTTCACAGTCTGCCATCAGGTAGATGCAGGAAAATTGGACATTGAAATGTCGGCCATGCTAAAGGAACAGTTGATAAGGTCTTCTCTTTGATCAAGGTACATGTAATGCAACCTTCTAACTTATCAATCGGGGAATTCACCTCTTCATTATTTATGTGATCTGATAAAAAATTGATATACCATGCAGTTGAAATGAGAAAGAAAGGTTAGATATATATCATCTCTTTCTTAATCCTTTTGTTCCTTTGTCTGAGTTGCTGCTAACAAGCTCTTCTTTTATTTACTGTTCAAAACAAAAAAATATTGCTGTTACAAAAATCCTTTTTTTCCCCTATATTAATCAGAAGGAAAGCAAAAATTATTCACCTGCTCCTTCACTCATCTTCAGCACTTAGCTGCTGTACTTTTTACTCCTTTTTTTTCTTCCTTATAACTGTATCCTAATTGCGATGAGTTGTCACAATTTAATTTGTCAAATATCCACGACCTTGGTAACGTTGAAACTTCAAAATTTAGTCTTTACAACACTGAAGTTTGTGTAAAGATATACTAGAATAATTTTACATTCCTTTGTTACGCGTAATAATAATTCCATTGAGATGATACTGTTTACAACTTTGTTGTAGATATCTGCTCAATTGGAAATTATTGTCATGATGTTGAAACACACTGAACATTTTTATTTGTCAGGTCAACAAAACATGGCGATATCTACTAGAAATTCAGAGAGTTTTGAAGCATGAACTTGAAAATCTTAATCCCTGCGAACCCACATTTTGTGGCCAACATGTGAATTCTGCCTGAGATTGGCTATGCAAAGCTAAAGATTTCACAGTAGAAGGTTACAACATCATATGATCGAACAAATTTTGAAGCTGCTTATCACTTAGCTCAACTTGCTTATCCCTTATACAGGGCATCTGAAGACTCGATATATGCAGTGGCATATACTGTTTTGATTCTTGCATTTGGTTTTGTGAACTTCTCAACAAATATATGAGAAGAAGACTGTATATATTATAAACAATCTTATCTTAAGAATTGAAGATCCTGAATGATCCTTAGTTCTTTATCTTAAATTTAGAAGTTTAGTAGTTGTGTTTCTATTAAACTTCTCATGAGCCAAATCTCCTTCAATATTTGGTAATTGATTCCGCACTCGGCTGACAAACCAAAATGACCATGTTGAGCCAGTGCATCGCATGGGCTTCCCTTGCTAGTATATGTATAAGTGTCATATGAGGACTAACACAGAATCAAAAAGTTGTACCATAAGCATTACAAATTGTACACTATAACATAGCAATGAATATTTGTACCAAAAGTTATATAAGTTGTACACTTTAATCAATTATTTCTTTATCCCACATAGACATATGTTATAGTATTGAAAATATATTATCTTCTCATGTATACAAAAGTTGTACCATAAGTAGTACAAATTGTACACTTTAACACAAAGAATGAATACTTGTATCAAAAGTTACATAAATTGTACACTTTAATCAATTACTTCTTTGTCCCACGTGGACATATGTCATAGTATTGAATATGTATTCTCTTCTCATGTATATACGTATGCATTTCAATTTTAATTCTCCGACACATTTATTTCCTCTGTGCATTTTTACTTGTTCACTTTTGACTTTTCACGTTCTTGCTGAATATTTATTCTCTTCTCATGTATAGACGTATGTAGTTCAATTTTAATTCTCCTACACAAATTTATTTTCTCCGTACACTTTTACTTGTTCACTTTTGACCTTTTACGTTCTTTTCTATTATATATTAGTGTCTTAAGAGGACTAACACAGCAATAAATACTTGTACCAAAAGTTACATAAATTGTACACTTTAATCAATTACTTCTTTATCCCACATGGACATATATCATAGTGCTGAATATGTATTCTCTTATCATGTATACACGTATGCACTTCAATTTTAATTTTCCGACATATTTATTTCCTCTGTGCACTTTTATTTGTTTACTTTTAACTTTTCACGTTCTTGCTGAATATTTATTCTCTTTTCATGTGTAATTTTAATTCTCCTACACAAATTTATTTCCTCCGTACACTTTTACTTGTTCACTTTCGACTTTTCACGTTCTTTAAGAATTAGTAAATCCCACGTGAATATATGTCATAGTACTGAATATTTATTCTCTTCTCATATATACACGTATGCACTTCAATTTTAATTCTCCGACATATTTATTTCCTCCATGCACTTTTAGTTCACTTTTGACTTTTCACATTCTTTAAGAATTAATAAATCCACATGGATATATGTCATAATACTGAATATTTATTCTTTTCTCATGTATACATGTATACACTTCAATTTTAATTCTCCGACACATTTATTTCCTCTGAGCACTTTTACGTGTTCACTTTTGACTTTTCACGTTATTTAAGAATTAATAAATGAAGTACTCCCTTCGTCCCATATTACTTGGCCACATTACTATACTTGACTTTTCACGTTCTTTAAGAATTAATAAAAATAAAGTACTCCCTTCGTCCCATATTACTTGATCACATTACTAAAAATATATGTCTATTTTTCTATTCTATATTTTTCTTCTTCTTATATATAAACACACAAGTGGATGAACACAACAACAATGAGTTGTACAAAAAGCAACTGAAATTGTACTCTAAGTAGGGACTAACATGTATACATTTCAGAAGTTGAACATTAATTCTACCTCTGGTGTGTTTACTTTTTAAGTCCCCACTGGTCCGCAGTGTCTTAATTGTCTTTTCATTTCCTTCATTTGGCATGTACTTCTTCTGTCTCAATTTAAGTGTCTACGTTTGACTAAACATGGAGTTTAAGAAATAAAGATAGACTTTCAAATCTTGTGGTTCTAAATTAAAAATGTGTATAATATAATAAAATATCCTTTAAAAATTGTGATTATAAACTTGACATGTAGGATATTTGAATTGTCAACTTACTAAATATAAAAAGAGGCAGACATAATCAAAAGAAGTCATTTTTTTAACAACAAACGCTCAAGTGGACGAACACAACAACAATAAGTGTACAAAAGAATCGAAATTGTCTTTCCGAGACTAGCATGTGTATATTTCAGAATTCTAACATTAATACTACCTCTTGTATGTTTACTTTTTATGTCCCCACGTGTCTCAATTGTTCTTTCATTTCCCCCATTTGCTATATACTCCCTCTGTCAATTTAAGTGTCTACGTTTGACTATACACAGAGTTTAAGAAATAAAGATAGACTATCTTGTTGTTTTAAATTAAAAATGTGTATAATATAATAAATATCCTTTGAATCTTGTGATTATAAACTTGACATGTAGGATACTTGAATTGTCAACTTACTAAATATAAAAAGAGGCAGACATAACCAAAATAAGACAAATTTTAAAAACAATTGAGAAATTAAGGGGAAAAATAAGACGAAAAAAAAATATGGAGACTCACTAAGAAGAATCGTGGTATCCTTTACAAAATATACAAACCATAAAGATAATTAAATTGAGTAATCAAATTAATCATGCTGGGCCCAGTGCATCGCACGGGCATAGTTTGCTAGTATGTAACTAAGTATATTAGAATATTAATTAATAAAAAGTAAATTAAAATTATAATAAGAAGCTATTATGTAATTATCTTTATGAAATTTAATAAAGAAGATAATATATATATATATATTTGAATATCTTTTTTCACACGTTTGATTAAAATAGAGGATAAAATATTTTTTGAAACATGTGTATTTCAGAACTTATTAATAAAAAAATGAACACAATTTAACTTAATAAAATATACCAACTATTAATAATAATTCCTACACTTTAAACATGTAATTTATTTGTGTTTTTATTAATAGATATAAATCTTTTTAAATATTTATTAACACGTTTTTTTTATTGAAAAAATAGTGAAAAGAAGATCTAGAAGAATTTAGAATCAAGTAGAAAGGAAGGTAAAAACTAAAAGATAATGTGCTATTAAAGTCATTTATGTCCTTAATATGAAAGTTTGTGGCAAGAAGCACTGAAGCAGCCATTGAGCTCTTCTAATATAGTACTAGACGGTGTATGCCTGTGCCCCCAATACTTTGAATTATAGTGTATGTATGTGTATGTAATTGTATTTAGGTAGTGATAATATATATATTTTAGGTAAAAGTCATAGATAGCCCCCTAAACTTATTCACATATTCCTCATGGCTACTTAAACTGACACTTATTTCAATTTGATACCTAAATCACTTTGAATTTGTACCTATTGAATACTTTTTTGCTGATGTGGCAATATGTGTGTAATATACACAAAGACAGGCTCGTGAAGATTATTATTTTTAATAATTTTTTTTTGCTTTGGGCTCATCCTCTTCATTTTTTCACCCAGCCATCATCCACCACCAATGGCTGCCATTGCCGCCGCTGCTTGTTGATGTAAACACACCAATCACACTTTTAACTCAGTCTAATGCCGTTTATTTCTCCCACTAAAATCGAATAAGAAACTTTGAATTCGGGTGTCAAAAATGTTTCCGATGAAAACTCCATTTTTATGCCCAAGCTGGTTCTGTCCGAATATGTTAATATATCTATGTAATCTAATAATAATAGATCACCAAAGTTGAAAGGATCAAAAAAAATGAAAAGAAGTTCTTCAAGAGAAGAAATCAGATCTGGATTTCTAGAAAATTTCCGGTAATATTTCAATTTTTTCCAGCAACATTCATATGGATTTGTTAATATTTCAAGTGAATCTAAAGCTAATGACAGGTGAAGGGAAGAAGGTGGAGTGGGTGGTGGCTAATGGGAGGGGAGGAAGGTTGAACGTAGGGATGGCTAATGGGACGGCGGGGACGTCGACGAAGAAGGTGGAACGTGGGTGGGTAGGGGTTTTCTTCAAGAGTATGTTTTTTATTTTTTGTTATTATTAAATTATATTTTTTAATTAGTTAAATATATTCTAAATAGTCTTTCTTTTTCTCTTCTTATAATTAATTTTTAATAATATTTTTGACCCAAATGCCACGCGTCATTATTTAATTCGTCTCATTGCCATGTCATCCGCGAGACATTTTATACTTTTGGATGATTGTAAGAAAAGTATTCAATAGGTACAAATTCGAAGGGGCTTAGGTATCAAATTGGAACAAACGTCAGTTTAGGTAGCTATGAGGAATATGTGGACAAGTTTAGGGGGTTATCTATGACTTTTGCCTATATTTTATATTTGCTAATAAACATACATAAGTTTTTACTGTTTTTATGCACACACACACACATATATATATATACTATGTTCAAAACACGATTAATATAACATTGTAGTTTGTGCTTCGTATTCAAATCTTTATTATATTAGTGTTTGCTACGAATACAAAGTTGATAAAAATTTATTAATACTTTTTAAAAGAGAAGACTTTTTAAAAGGAAACTATTTTCCTCTTCGAGATAAAACAAGAATATTTAAGTATCAGTTGATACTTTGAATTTTAATTCGATTAATTTAAAGGTGTAAAATATTCTATTGTTAATGTATGTAAATTTGGCCTAAACAATACCTATTATTTTTTATCAAATTTTGATTTGGATAATTCTAATTCAAATTATTATATTAATTTTACATGTTTAAAATGAAACAAAATAGAAATTTGATTTTCTATTTAAATGAAGAACTACTATTTTTTAATTTTTGGTAAATATTTTTGGTTTAACTCATTTTACTTGTCATGTTGTCTTTTGCACGATTTTTTAAGGAAACGTCAATTAGAATTATAATTTCACTAATTTACCTTATTAATTATTTGATCTCTATTTAATATTATTTTTTCTTTTACGACATTAATCTCTTTTCACATTTATTAGAGTGAGGAAAAAAATGAAAAAGTAATTAAATTCTATCTTATTTTAAAATATAAATATTTTAAGTATATGTATTTTAGTAAACATAAGAAATAAATGACATGGCGGAATAGCAAATACAACAGTTAAATATCTAGATTAGATCTTAAGCTAATATAAGAAAAGAAAGGAAATGGTATGGTTTGGCTACTTAATCTTTTGAAGAAAAATAATAATATGGGGTCCATGTTTTTTGCTGTACAATAATTTTATTTGCTCTCACTAATGGGTTGATATGCATGTGGCAATGAATCCACCATTATTGACTTAATGGGGATACTTTGAGAATTACATGAATATTGTTTGATTTTTTAATATGGGGTGCATGTTTTTTTAATATGGGGTTCATTTTTTTTTTTTAAATATTGCTTGATTTTTTTAATATGGGGTCCGCTGTTTTTTTTAACATGAGTTTTGAGATGGTGGGGTCCACTTTTTTTTTCCCTTTTTTAAATATTCTTGGTGTTTTTAGTATGGGGCCCACTTAATTTTTTTTTAAAAGCCAAAATCATAGATGTACCCCTGAACTTGTCCTGATTTTTCATCTAGACCCCCCAACTGAAGCGTTGACCATCTGAACCCCCGAACATAAGATAAACTGAGCCATTTGAACCCCCTCGTGCCACCGGCACACGCGTGAAGCTCACCGCTTTAAACAGTAGCGTGAGAGACCAATTTTTTTCTTTTTGAATTTTTAATCATTAAAAATTAATTTTAACAAAAACTCTATTTTAAAATCTATTTAAATAATTAAAAAAAATTGAAAAACCCAACCCATCCTCTCCGATAGCCCACTTCACCGCAGCCACTGCCGCCACTGCCTCCTCTGCCGCCGCAGCCTCCTCCTCCGCAGCCTCCTCCGTTGCCGCTTTCTTTTTTAAAATTTTTAATCATTAAAAGTTAATTTTAACAAAAACGCTATTTAAATAGATTTTTTAGCCGCGGGCGGCGGGGCGCGGCGCGGTGAGAAGGGCTATCCGGAGAGGACGGGTTGGGTTTTTCAATTTTTTTTAATTATTTAAATAGATTTTAATATAAAGTTTTTGTTAAAATTAATTTTTAATGATTAAAAATTTTAAAAAAAGGTGCGCCCGCGCGGCGGCGGAGGAGGCGCGTGGCGGCGAGGTGGGCTATCGGAGAGGATGGGTTGGGTTTTTCAATTTTTTTTAATTATTTAAATATATTTTAAAATAGAGTTTTTGTTAAAATTAATTTTTAATGATTAAAAATTTAAAAAAAGAAAGCGGCGGCGGCGGCAGAGGAGGCAGCGGCGGCAATGGCGGCGGCGAGGTGGGCTATCGAAGAGGATGGGTTGGGTTTTTCATTTTTTTTTAATTATTTAAATAGATTTTAAAATAGAATTTTTGTTAAAATTAATTGTTTTCGTTGACATGACTTTTTTTTTAAAAAAAAAAAAAAAAAAAAAACAGTAACATGACATGGTTCCATGTCATTGGTCTATTTTTCCATGTCACAAGAAGTGAGCCACGCGCGCGCTCAAATTTCACGCACGGGGTTCAAATGACACATTTTATCTTATGTTTGGGGTTCGTACGGTCAACATTTCAATTGGGGGGCTAGTAAGATTTTAAAATCGGGAAAAGTTCGTCCATCTATGTACTTTTACTTTTTAAATGATGACTGATGACGAAGCATGGGTTTAATCCATGCTTCTATATAGTAGTATATATATATATATAGGATTTTGCTAACCTACTACATGAAGGTAGTAGGTTAGTATTGTACTCACTTTTTGATTTACTAAAGTATCCGTGCCACCTCATTAAAGTAAGGGTATTAAGGGGCTTTTTGGTCTTTTACAGAATTTCTTTACTTTCCCTCCCTATGATTCACAATCCATCTTCCCCAATATTTTCCTTTGCTGTTTCTCCTCCCCAGAAGTCTATGTCGGAAGAGTTGGGCAACACGACATGAACTTCCTAGCCAGTTTTCTATATCAACGACCTTAATTAGCTTTATTGAGTCTGAAAATAATATTGCTTATTCTACTCGTCACTGAAATGGAACAATTTTTTGGGATGTTGGGAAAATATTTGTGGTCAATTTTCAATTAGTTTGCTGTCAAAATGAATTACTATTTCATTTGTTTGCTGAAATGGAAAAATCATGTTTAAATGTCATAAAACATTCCAGTCCATAGTTTATTTGAATGGCTATTGCTTGATATGCAAAAACATTATGTAGTAAGTATTATATATAATGGCTTTGTTCCATTGTGGAAAAAACGGATGAACATAGATGGAGGTGCACTGGTTGTTTAAGCGGGAGTTCTTAATGGGATGAGAAGAAATGAGAAATTCTGGCTAAAGACAAAAGAAGTCCCTACATTTAATGAGTTGACACCAAATAATAAGGGTATTTTAGTGAATCAAAAAGTGGATATAATGCTAATCTACTACTTTCATGTAGTAGGTTAGCAATATATATATATATATATATATATATAGTGTCAAGCTATCCATAGTTCGCGCCCGTTTCTCTATTAAAATTTAAATTTGCAATTCTTTTTTATATTTTTAATGTTTTTTTTTCCTACTCTTGCTTTTTGTGTTGTTTTTGTATCATCATATCAATTGTAAAGGTAGTTTACAATTTTTCAATATTTCTAAGATATTTAATTATATAAAAAAATTTAAGTTAAAAAACAACATCTTTTAGAATATATTTAGACTTCCTTTTTATTTTCATACAAGTTAATGTATGCATCAAAGCTTTTCTCCCTTTTATTTTACTACATTTTTAAAGAAATTTTTACTGATACAAATTGAGTTTTATCTTACGTTAGATTTCAACTTAATTTTTTTCATTAAACTTATGTTGGCTAACCCATTTTTTGGAAGAAAAAAATAATTACGATATTCAAGTAATATAAAAAATATTTAATGGTACAAATTGTTGTATAATGACATCAATGAAGTTAACTTATAAATAAAGATAGCATTCAAAATTATTAAATAATTAAAAGTCTTGATACAGCGAAATACTTTAGATGTTTCTTCATATTAAACCATACAAAAAGGAACTGGAAAATTAATGAAATATTTTGTAAAACATTTCAATATAAAAAAAAATGTAAAAATGATTACTCTCGTTTTCAATTATTATTATTATTATTATTATTTGGAGAGCTACAATATTTTTTTAATTACCTCTTTCAAACAAATTTAGCTATATATGAAAAATAATTTTAAATTAATAATTAAGCGTGTATTAAGGTATATAACTTTTTTACGTGTCCGTAATGAATTTTACAGAAAAAAAATTGAAACAAATTTAATCATTTCCACATAAAAGAAAGATAATAAACTTTTGGATCAATTTTTAATTTAGTTGAATTAATAATATTTTGTGGTGTCACTATCACCCTTCCACATCATCCCTCCTAGAATTTAATTAGCCCACATAATTATTCAAATTTACCAAAATAGGTGAGAGCTTACAAGGTAATTAAACCTTTAATTAGGGATAAAATGGATAAAGAATTTCATGTGAGGACTACAAATTTTGAGATCCTCCCTTATATATAATAGTAATATACCATCTGTCAGCAAACAACATGTAAATAGTTGGTTTAGGTGAGGGGTTATGTCCAACTTTAATAATGTTGTTTTATGAGGCCCACTGAAGATTTGCGAGGACGATTATAAATTGTCTTTCATACATAAAAGTTTACACTACACAAATTACGAGTAGAAGCAAATTTAAAGATGTTATGCTAAAATAAACTTTTTTTTTTTTTTGGTCGAGTTTAACAGAATTAAAGTGTTGCTCGGGGAAATAGGGTCCTAGAACAAAAGCAAGAATTTAGGAAATAGAGTTTGCATTTAAAAGCTAAAGTCACTAATATAATTAGAGAAAAAAAATGCAATTTTAATATAATCTTATTGGGTTATCGGTTTAACCTTTAACTAAAACCTCAAAATCGGAAACCAGTCCGATAGTCCAATAAAAATATTTACAAAACTATTTAAAAATCGCTACCCAATAATTTGATACCGATAAATCAATAACATTTTTCTCGGTTAAACCGGATTTTACACACTCCTAGTGTGTTCGGTTGGAGGAAAACATTTCAGAAAATATTTTTTCAATATTTTCATGTTTGGTTTTGTAGAAAAATAAGTTTCTTAAAAATGAGAAAAATAAATTTTTCTAGTGATAGTAGAAAAATTGGCAAGCTAGCATAAAAAATCAGGGATGAAGATATAGAGATTAAATTAGGTCTTCAATTGGATATTCTTTTTTCTTTTACCCACCCCACCCCACCCCCCCACCCCCCGCCAAGGCCAAGAGCCCCATTTTTGCTCCGTCGATGACTCGAATCCACAACCTTCTAAGTTGGAGGTGGAGTGGTGCTACCATCCGAGCAACCCCTCGTATCTTCATTTGGATATTCAATGTTTGCGCTTAAAACTTTTTTACGTGTTGTACATGTGTCACTAGGTGTTGTACTTATTGGAGTGACTGACTTTTAAAAAGATTGGACAAATTTGTAGTGAAGTGAAACGAAGAACCATCAAAAGATGTGGTGCAGCAGAAGGGGCTACTCCTTTCTTAATCAGAAGTTTCGGGTTCAAGCCTTAGGTATGAAAAAATCCTTATTAAGGAGCGCTTCCCCTGAATGAGCCTTAAGGGGCGCGAATATGAATTTAGTAGCGCTTCAATACGGATAGGGCAATTCGCAGAATTGCCCTTTTTTGGGTGGTCTTTAAATTTTGCCCCTCATATTTGTAATCTTTAAATTTTTCCCTTCAGCTAAAACTCATGGGTTCCAGGTTCGAACCCCACTCAGTCAAAAATTTTTTAAAAAAATTCTCAAGGCAGAGTTTGAATTTCGCTATGCCCCCACCGGCAGTCACAATTTCGACCTATTTAAATACAAAAATTTGATTTAAAACAAATCACATTCTAGGACCAAATATGAGCTTTGCAACCTTATCACAATATGCATAATATTTACTATGATATGTGAACTAGAAAGTAATTGCAATATTGATGACAATGTCACAAACTCACAATCTACACCACAATCACAATCATAGAATGTCACAATCTACAGAACAATCACAATCATAGAATGTCACAATCTACACAACAATAGTAAAAGAAGAAAAATACTTTACATAGACAAAGAGAAAATAAGCTTACTCTGATGTAGATGATGTGGGAGGAGAATGCAATGGTATGGAGAATTGGAGATGAGAATGAGGTTGAGCCTTGACTTTTGAGCTTTGGGACAGAAACAAAATGAGAGATGAGGATTTCAGGGTTTTTTGATACTTTGCAGAACAATAGAAGAGAAGCTATTTTTTAACCCTAGCTTTTCTTGTTTCTCATTTGTTTGGTTTTAAATTTAATTTGAAATATTGGGATTTGGGTAAAGTAATAATTTATTGGATGATTCTTTTTAGTTGACTTTGTAATGTTTTTTTAAAAAACAATAAAAGAAGGAAAATAACGTGACTTATGTTATGCTGTTGTTGGGTCTCTGTTTTCAGTGGCTGCTACTTTTAGAAGCAAAAGAAAGCCGTGCTTCAATACAGATACCGAATACCTAGTGAAAAATAAAAAAACAAAAAAATGAAATAAGGGGACAACTGTTGTTTTTTATGAAAAGTACAGAGGAAGAAATACACAATAGTGATTTCCTTAGTAAATATACATGTTTATTAGAAGTCAATGGTGATGGTATGAGATAAGACCAAGCACAAGGTATCATTTATATAGCTCATTCAGACAAATCTTCACAGCCTAATTTGTCTTTTTAAGATAACATCACAGTCTATGCTTTGGAATATATTAGGAATTTGTTCTAAGAGGCCCCACCAAAAATTTGTGAGGACGACAAAAAGTAAGAACTCACCCTTATATTAAGTAGTATAATGTAAATTCTATCACTCGTCTTGAAACAAAAAGAGTAATATAAACAACAGTCCAATTGTAGAAGTGTGTATACTATAACTAGATATCGAAGCCCGTGCCAGCACAGGCCCAACATATGTTAATAATTTTAGCTCTATGCAATTATAAGAATCTTTCAACGTATTTTATGATTTTGTTTTTAAAGTTACGCGTAAAATTTTTAGAAGTTTTGGGAGCATAGATTCAACAATTTGTGTTATAGTTTATCTATTTGCTTCAAGTGATGTAACCTTATTCTTATTATTTTTGAAAGAAACGTGTTGATAATCATTTTTTAAACTGCTAATCAAACCTTAAGTAACATTTCAAAACTAATTGAACTTTAATTATTTTTTTAAATCTGAAAACATCATTTGAACGATCATACTCCTAAATTAAAACGTGAAAATCTTTAAACTTCTCATATATGCATAACTTGAAATACAAGGACTACATAAAATATTCCTAGAAACAATATTAATACCGTTCATACTCCAAAAATTATTTACAAAATTTGAAATAGGCAGTTCAAACTCTAAGTATTTATTATAGATCAATGTCTCATATATAGGGTAATTATATGAGTATATGGTGTCATATAGCATGGGAAATGTGATATAACATACTCTTTCTATCCTTTATTTTTACTTGAACTATCATAATTATTTATTTACTAATAAATTATTTTGGCTATTTTGATCAGGGGCAGAGCTAGGTAGGCTCGAGGGGGTTCGGATCGGCAACAAATTAGAGTGTATATACAAGATTAAAATTATTTTTTATGTATCTATAGTAGATGTTGAACCCCCTTAGCTTCTTCGTATATTTACTTCTTATCTTTTGAGCCCATGTTGCGTAAATTAAGCTCCGCCACTGATTTTGATGCTTCATAATTAGAAACTTAATACATTGGATATTTATCTTATTTTCTTTTTAGAACATTAAACATTGCAAATCAAATTGTAAATATATTTAATTAATTTGATCACAAAATTACAGTTAGTGACGTTACTTAGTTAAAAAAGTAATTTTGATAAAATGAATCTTGCCCACGGTCTATTTAAGACACTTGAAAGCTGGTATGTAGGATATTTACTAAAAAAGCTTTGCAGAGATGGAGAAATAAAATCTGCAAACGGAGACTTTCACATAAAAGTTTAAGGGGAGCCCACGTTTTTTGATGGGTCATTTGAAAAGGCTGCAAATGTAGCGTGTAGCATAGAAATTCTAGTGTGAACCCATCTTTCACCAAAGTATCTTATGCACCTTATTGTCCTAACAAAGAACAAGTACACACATATAAAACCTAAATACAATGTCTTTTAAGCACAAAAAATACGAAATGTCAAAATTGCCCCTCTGTGGAAGTGTCGACGATCTCCTATATAGAAACTCATGTTTCTATATAGTTACTAGATGATGTCAAGCCCGTGCAAGCACAGGCCCAACATGGAAAATGAGTCATTTAGTAAGGGCAATTGCCTTCTTTTGAGGTGGTCTTTAAATTTTGGCCCTCAAATTGTTGGTCTTTATGTTTAGCCCTTGCCTAAAACCCATGGGTTTCTGGTTCGAACCCCCGTTCAGTAAAAACTTTTAAAAAAATCGCAAGACAAAGTTTGAATTTTGCTCTGTCCCCTCCGGCAGACTTTTAATTATGCTTAACTAAAAGTCTGCCGAAGGGGGAAGACTTTTCCTTGAGGCATATATTTTATTTTTGTTACTTTTCAAGGCAAACTTTTAGCTAGTTTTGCCTTAAGGAAAAGTTTCACCTTATGGGGCATACTTTTAGTTTGCCTTAACTAAAAGCGTGCCCCATAAGACATAACTAAAAGTATGCCCCATAAGGCGGAACTTTTTTCCTTAAGACATAACTAAAAGTTTGCCTTATAAGGCAAAGTATGCCTTAACGAAAAGTTCTGCCTTATGAGGCAAACTTTTAGTTATGTCGGATCCGGCATAACTTTAGTTTTTTCTTAAGGAGTGTATGCCGGATCTAGCATACACGCTGTCACGACCCAAATCTGACACTCAAGCCGTGACCGGGCACCTGTCGAGCTTCTACCCATAAGGCGAACCCTCTAAGCTAATCATGCGAAAATTAACAAATAAAATGAATAATACGCAAAGTTTCATAATATAAAGAAAAGTGCGGAAGCGAAATACAAATACTAAGTCTTGCCCATAAACCCCAAAAATGTCTAAGTCATGGAACTACTAGTTTGAATATAAAAGTCTGAGACGTAGCTTGGAATACTACTAAGTTAACTAAAGAAGAAGAGATCGCCATGATCTAATGGTGGTTCACCTCGACTGAACTGGACTGAATAAAGCTGGAATGAACAAAGTATCGGCTACCTGGTCACCATTAACCACACCTGCACACATATAACATCAACAAGCATGAGTCTAAAAGACCCAGCAAGATCATCGACACTCTCCACCCCGGGGCAAGCTTGAAATCCTCGATAATGCATAAAAGCAATTACACAGTACGAGTATATTAAATATATACAAACACTGAAGCTAAAGCTGAAATCATGAAGCATGAACAAGCAAAACACGAAATACTCTAAATCTGAATCTATGCTCATGGGACATAGTACTTATTTGCTTATGTCTTACCCCGTCTTCCGGAGAGGACATTATTTATCCCCATCTTACCTGGACAAGCAATACGTAAAATACACTGAATCTGAATGTGTGCTCACGGGACACAATACGTGTTTGTCTATGTCTGACCCCGTCTTCCGGAGAGGGCATTATTTACCCCCATCATACCCGGACAAGCAATACTTGAAATACACTGAATCTGAATCTATGCTCACGGGACATAGTACGTATTTGTTTATGTCTTACCCCGTCTTCTGGAGAGGGCATTATTTACCCCCATCTTACCCGGACAAGCAATACATAAAATACACTGAATCTGAGTCTATGCTCATGGGACATAGTACGTATTTGTCTATGTCTTACCCCGTCTTCCGGAGAGGGCATTATTTACCCCCATCTTACCCAGACAAGCAATACCTGAAATACACTGAATCTGAATCTATGCTCACGGGACATAGTACGTATTTGTCTATGTCTTACCCCGTCTTCCGGAGAGGGCATTATTTACCCCCATCTTACCCATGTCACTTAAAATTCTAGCATGTATCTCTCACCAAACATCAATGGGACCTGTGGAAGTGTGCCCTTCTGAAGACATGATAAGTGGAACATAATCCAATTAATACCACTTCTAAACTTTACATTTATATAAATAGTATCTATTTAAGCGAAATTACGCTAAAGGACTCATACGGTCATTACTTTAGAAACTTGAAAATTATTCAATTTAGATCATGCTTGCCCACTCACACGAACTAAATGGTTTAAATGCATCCATACAACACAAACCATATGCTTTTTATGAAAAACAAGTAACCTAAGAGTTTAATCCTCACTTGCCTTATAACCGGAACGCAACCTCTCTTAAAATGCCAAAATCTTTTCAAACAATCTCCAATAGCCTCAATCTATCCAATAACATAAATAAATGGTCTAAATTAGTCTATGGAAACTAATCCTATAATTTTAGGTTTAGAACTAAATCTCAACATTCTACCTAGTTTTCATAATTCTTTTAAAAAGGTAGAAGTTATATCTCAATACTCTTTAGTAGAAAATATGATCTAATCCCAAAATAACAATAATCACAGTCTACTACACAGATATAAATCAGGACTAGAAGTCCGACAAAAAAAAAAAAAACAAGTAGCAATATCACTGATATTACCATTGCCATGACTATAACCCGTGTAAACCGTGTGGTAATGCCCCGTTCATTTATTCTTCATTGTAGTAAATAGATAGAGAAGGGAAACTAAAACAAAGATAAAAATAAAAATAAAAATAAAAGGACACAGTTCACGAGTAGAACAATTTAGAGAATGACAAAAGTCATAGATAGCCCCCTAAATTTTGCCACATTTTCCTTTGGGATACCTAAACTGAGGGTTGTACCTATTGGGTACCTAAACCAGTCCAAATTCGATCCCATTGGGTACCTTTTTCACAATAATCAGCAAATTTAGGAGAGTGTATTACACTCTCCATGACGTGGCAACTTTGTCAAAAGAAAACATGACACGTGGCGGTGGGGTCCATCATAATAATTAAAAAATAAATTATACACCCCCCGCCCCCCAATTTTCATCTCCTTCGCCCCCCTCCCCTACAACCGCAAAAGAAACCGGCCGCCGCACCACCACCCCCAACCGCCGTCCCCCCACCCCACCAATAATTTATTCCCATTTTCTTCTCTTATTTAGGTCTATCAATGTCTTTATAAGACCCACCAACCTTTAATGAAAGGTGAGATAAAAAAAAGAGTCATAGTAATGGTGAATCTCCATTTTTGTCGGTGAATAAGATGATAATGCTACTTTTCAGATTTAAAAGGACAAAGAAAATGGTGGTAAGAAATAACATCCAATTCACAAATTAATTTTATATAAATAATTAAAAGAAATGAAGTGTTATAATGAAGAAGAAGAGAAAAAAAAAAAAAAAAGGAAGAAGAAGAAGAGAAGAGAACGTACAGTGGAACATTTTGGGCGAAAGGGGAGGGGTGAGGTAGGGTCAGGCTATAGACGGGCAGGGGGGCCAGGTGGGTTAGTTTTTTCATTTATTTATCTATTAAATTTTATTTAAAAGAGATAAAAATTTGACCAAAAAAAAAAATTAAGGAAAAAAGGGGTTGTCCACGCGCTCAATAAAAAGTGGACTCAATTGCTGCGCCACTAAGACAAAAGGTACCCAATGAGATCAAATTTAAAAAGGCGATTTAGATACTCAATAAGTACAACTCTCGATTTAGATACCCCAAAGAAAAATGTAGCAAAATTTAGGGATTATCTATGATTTTTGCCTTAGAGAATTGGAGTAAAATAGTTTTCCCACTTTCAACACCTATTTTGTCTTATTTAAAATCCCACCATTTATCAATCTGCCACTAATCATAACCGTGAGTCCCTCTAACCATTGGGGAATTATTAACTCACATCTAAACTTTTCTTGTCTTCACTATTATACTCAATTAAATAGTTACATCCTAACACCAGTACTATGTATAACTAAAGATAATAGAATAGGTACCTGATTTCCTTCAAACTTGGAGTCCGCGACTTAAGTAGTACAAAAAATAAAAAAGTTGAACCAAACTAGTGCAAAAAAAAAAAAAAAAAATTACATTAGTAGTATTCACGCACGAAATTCGTGCGTGAAAGGACCAAACTGCAAAAATACAGTTTGACCCTTTCACGCACGAATTTCGTGCGTGAATGTTCTGAACTGTTTTTTTTTTTTTTTTTGCGTTACCTTTCCAAACACGTTTTTTTCCATACTTTGGGCAAAGATTAGTCATATTTCAAAATTCCAAAATATCAATATTTTATATAAAACTTAATATATTTTTTTATGCGTGTATAATAATGTCGGCTCATTACATCAAGTCCACCTAAACGTTTGGATCGTCGTTTTTAGGGGTTCTAAAGTGCCGAAGCAAGTTTTGAAACTTGTAATATTTATAGGATTTTGATTTAAGTGTTTTAATAATAATTCATCCAATACGAGAGGTTTATACTAATTAAAAAATAATTCATTCCATTTAATTACAATACTAATTCAAAGCAATACAATAATAAATTACAATAACAATACAATCTTCAAGTTCTAGAGGCTCTATTACTTCGAGACGTGCTTGTACTACCACGGCCTTGTTGCCCGCACGAACGCTTGTCATGGCCATATTGCTTACATATAGAGCACTTGCGAGAGAGTAAGTTCTTTCACTAACATCCATTTGATTGGGTCTACGACTCGTGAGTTAATGCCCAATTTTCTAATGTAATCCTTGTTAGCAACCATCGAAAACGGCTCGTTTGGCCAATAAGCTTCATTACCAAGTGGGTGGAATTGGCCCAATATGCTCTAAGGTAACTTTGGACCTTGTATTCTCCCGCCACATAATTTGTTACCGTTTTTCTCATTCTCTCAAAGCACTTGACAAGATGAGAACACGGCGCGGTACGTTTGCCACTTACCACAAGTGCATATTCTTGTTGCCTCATAAACGGTATGCGCACGTTTCCACCCTTACCGTTATAATAACCCGTCCTAACTTCATACACATGTTGAATTGGGTCATACTCGGTCATTTGGTGACGCTCACATTTTTGTCTATAATGCTCCATATTTTTGAAGGGCTTTGGCATCCATGTCCCGCCGTCGGCTAATATCGCTGCGGCTCCGCCTTGTCCTAACAACAAATCGCTCCACCACTCCGCTTGAAAGTCATTCTCACCATTGCGGTGACAAAATGTAGTCCCTCGAGCGATTTCACCAAGCCGTTGGAAAGACTCGAGCTGTTTGTTGCGAGCATGCCCATCTTTTTCCTCCATCACATTTAAGCGTCCATTTTTTGACATCGAGCTTCATCAACCAAACGCTATGTTCATTCACCGACTCCGATCGATCCATTTTTGCAGCCCATTTTCGTTGTTGATGCTCCATCGCCCCCACATCAATTTGTTTAGAGTGCCATTGGAAACGTTGACCGCAAATTCGCCTTCAAGCCTTAAACAATATCGATGGTAAACAAAGGGAGGCCACCACCCCGTAAATTATCCATATTGTGCAATATACCTTTATGACGATCGACAAGACGCGTATGCCGGACGATCCTTAATAACACGAGTTTTCAAATGGGTCAAAAAGATCCCCCATGTGTCGTTGCTCTCGTTAGCGGCAATTGCAGAAAGCAAGAGGAAATATTGACCCATTGGCATCCATTCCTATTGCAATTAGGAGCTTGATGTCGTAGGCACCATATACATGCGTACCATCTATGGATATCACCGGGTCGGCGTGAGCAAAACCATCAATGCATGATTTGAATGTCCAAAATACGAAGTCAAGATTTTACCCTATAAGTCGCCACTCTACAACAAAAATCAGGATTAAAATGTTGTAGAGCTGCCATATACCTTGGCGTAAAATGATCGAAAAAGAAGTATGCCAATTTCCAAAGACCATCTCAAAAGCGCGTCTACGCCGAGAAATCCCTTTTTGTTGCTTATAGTTTTACTATATACGGCTTGAACGTTTCGAATACAATCTTTAATGGGGAACCTCGCACAAGTTTAAACAAACAACTTTTAGTAATAATCTTTCAATTGATATAAGACATATAATGTACTAGGTAGGATAAGTTACCTTGGCGTTTTCGCAATGTCTTTAAGTAACACTTGAGCAATCATGTTTGTATCTAAATTATAATGATCTCATTTCGATTTTCTTCCATATCACAAGTGTGTCTTTCGCGAAATTTTGTGATAGCCCACATACCATCAAAGCTTAACAATTCCCCGAAGCAACCACTCACCGGCCTTGATACCGTCGTCTACAAACTAGCCCATATCTTTGAGGTTGACCGATCAACCTTAAACTCTCTCATGTCCTTAAAACAATAAATTTTGACAAATTTCCGTTGCAAAGCTTTTTTTGGATGCGAACAACATTTCCTTTGCAAGGTAGCATCGATCTTTGTTGAGATCCTTAGGTTCAATCCCGATTTTTAAGCGACTATCATAATCTTCTCTTGTGAAGACAAATGCATCATCACGACCCTACAGGCTATCAAGATAAGGGATATTGTTAGAATGCCACTGAATTGGGCTTTCAGAAGTTGGGTTTTCAGCCATCGGTGGTGGTACGTGGTGGTGCATTGGTTGTTGTTGGTTTTGGCTTTGAGGAATATTGTTGATCATACCAACTTGAACATCATCATCGTCTTCATCATCGGTTACCTCTGCATTATTAGCTATTTCATCGTCATCACTTGATGATGACTCAT
This sequence comes from Lycium ferocissimum, assembly GCF_029784015.1. Lineage (NCBI taxonomy): Eukaryota > Viridiplantae > Streptophyta > Magnoliopsida > Solanales > Solanaceae > Lycium > Lycium ferocissimum. The sequence goes on from NC_081345.1 coordinate 22,477,972, forward strand.
AATAATTAGGAAAATCTTCATTATTAAGTGCATTCATCCTCCTACATGAAAAATAACATATTTTTATGACTTGTAAGACTTAGGCCTATGCAATTGATGAGTTTTTCACTCGTCAAGCCTTCAAGTTAAATAAATTCCTGAAATTGTCATGGGTTGTCAACTCAATGCTTATAGTGCGCATTAAAATGGTGCGCAATACAAAACGCGCAAATAATGCGGAACGTATTGTCAAATCAAGCCTTTATGTGTCATAGATTCCCGAAATTGTCATGCGCGTGGTGTGTTGTCAAATCAATACTTATAGTGCGCATTAAATTGGTGCGCAATACAAAACGCGCAAATAAGCAACAACGTATTGTCAAATCAAGCCTTTATGTGTCATAGATTCCTGAAATTGTCATGCGTGGTGTATTGTCAAATCAATACTTATAGTGCGCATTAAATTGGTGCGCAATACAAAACGGTCAAAATTTTATTAAAGATTGTGGTGACCCATCTGTTTTAAGTATTTTAAATAAATCATTAATAAGTAATATTAGTTATGTAATCTTTTATAGAAAATTATATTAAGGGTTTTCAATCTAAAGCTACGGTTATGAATCCTAAACTAAGGGTTTTCATTCCTAAAATATAAAGATAAGTCAAATAATTAACAATTAGTTAGCATACAATTAGTATAAATAATTAATAAATAAACAAATAACTAACAAATCAAATAATTAACAAGTTATTATCATATATTTAATAAATAAACAATTAAGTAACTAATCAAAAAATTAATAAATTATTATCGTATATTTAACAAATAAACAATTAATTAACTAATGAAACAATTAAGAAATTATTAACAAATAAACAATTGGCTTAACAAAAACAAAATAAATAATTAGCCGCCTAACAATTGAAATAGCTAGTCTAATAATTAATAAATACTTAAGTTGCTAATCCAATAATTAACAAATACTAAATAAACAAGCAATAAATAATTAACTAATTAACAATAGATAAACAAATAAAAAAAAAAATGAAAAAATGGGGTCCCAACGGTGCACCTGGATCGCCCAAAAACGCAAAAAAAAAAAAAAGGAAGCAAAACGAGTAATCCACCACAGCTTATACAATGACCATGCTTAGGTAATAATATATTTAACAATGTAATAGAAAATTCGTAGTGAAATACCTAGATTGAAGCTTTTTTTGAGTTTTTTGAAATGTGTTATCTGCCGCTCTATTCCGAAATCCAACCTTTAGAAACTTGTTCCTACACTTCACGATATACAAGAATATTGAGTTTTGGATTGAAAAATAACACGAAATTATTATTTTAAGGGGGTAGGGACCACTGAAAATGGGGTTTAATGGCGGGTGGGGCGAGGGAGACGTCGCGATCTGTGGGGAAGATGGGGATTTATGGTCCCTCATTCACGCACGAATTTCGTGCGTGAAAGGCCCAAAGTGAAATTTTGCACTTTGGTCCTTTCACGCACGAAATTCGTGCGTGAATACTACTAATGTATTTTTTTTTTTTGCACTAGTTTGGTTCAACTTTTTATTTTTTGTACTACTTAAGTCGCGGATTCTCAAACTTGTGGAAAAGTTCATTGTGTGCTACTAGACACAGCAACTGCAATGTTCTTGTTCGTCCCCTTTTTTTCTTTCTCCTTTCAGGTCAGAGCCAAGTTAATATATTCCTTATATTTCCCTCTTCCCCTCAGGAAATATAACGTGGCCAGAACTAGAGTAATGAGCCTAACCCACTTATTCACTTAACCGCCTTTTCACAAATTATATCCTATAAATTATATACAATTAAATACATCTACATACGTATTATATGAATATATTTCATAATTATCTGCTATGATACAAGACCCGTTAAAATTAAATAAACTACAAATAAGAAAGTAATTCTAAACATTATAAAATTAACGGGTTGTTACACACGCACCCCAGCCTTGTCTTCGAATTTTTATTTTATTTTATGCTTGAGTAGGGTTCGAACCGAGAACCACCTTTTCAAGCGAAGGGCAAAACTTAAATACCACAAATATGAGGGGCAAAATTTAAAAACAACCCCAAAAGAAGGATAATCCGCGCAGAAAAATGTTTAGTAATTAAATATGAAAGTATTATTACTTAATCATAATTACTGTATAATTCAAATAGCATTTGTTATATTACACATTTAAGTGTTTTTTTGATTCAATCTAAATCCTCATTTTTCTTTTAATTTCTTATGTTAATTTTCTTTAAGTTTAGTTTTGCTATTTATGAACTTATTATGACTCAATTTTGGATACACCCTTTATATTTTAAAATCAAACAATTATACTGCCTATACAATGAAAATTCTACGTGTGCACCTCCTAAGAGGTATATACGAACTAAGTATATTAGAATATTAATTAATAAAAAGTAAATTAAAATTATAATAAGAAGCTATTATGTAATTATCTTTATGAAATTTAATAAAGAAGATAATATATATATATATATATATATATATATATATATATATATATATATATATATATATATATATATATACACATTTGATTAACACATTTTGATAGAGGATAAAATATTTTTTGAAACGTGTGTATTTCAGAACTTATTAATAAAAAATGAACACAATTTAACTTAATAAAATATACCAACTATTAATAATAATTCCTACACTTTAAACATGTAATTTATTTGTGTTTTTATTAATAGATATAAATCTTTTTAAATATTTATTAACAAGTTTTTTATTGAAAAAATAGTGAAAAGAAGATCTAGAGCCCGTTTGGATTGGCTTATAAGTTGCTTATAAGCTGTTTTCAGCTTTTTTGAGGGTTTGGTTGACCAGCTTAAAGTCATTTTGTGCATAAAATAAGCCCAAAAAAATAATTGGACCCCTTTGACTTAGCTTATCTAGTAGCGAACATATGTAAGAAAAAATAAGTTAGCCTACCCCAACTTATTTTTTTTTTTTTTGGCTTTATAAATGTTTCCTTATAAAAATTTGCTTATTTTAAGCCCATCCAAACAGGCTCTTAGAAGAATTTAGACTCAAGTAGAAAGGAAGGTTAAAACTAAAAGATAATGTGCTGTTGTTTCATTTTCAAACACGTTGGATAGGTGCTATTAAAGTCATTTATGTCCTTAAATTAATATGAGAGTTTGTGGCAAGAAGCACTCAAGCGGCCATGTCGATCCACTGGATTGACTGGCTCTTCCAATATAGTAAAAAAAAAAAAAAAAGAAAAAAAAAAATATATATATATAGTTGTAAATATAAATATAAAAATTATATCCTAATATCCAATAGTAGTAAAGAAGAAATGGATCTTTTATTGGATGCCAAATTTGGATGTACTACTAATTATTACTGGTACATGCACGAAGCATCTGGACAGCCATCTGTCAGCAGGCAACATGTAAATAGTTGGTTTAGGTGAGGGGTTATGTCCAACTTTAATAATGTTGTTTTAGGAGGCCCACTGAAGATTTGCGAGGACGATTATAAATTGTCTTCATACATAAAAGTTTACACTACACAAATTACAAGTAGAAACAAATTTAAAGATGTTATTGCTAAAATAAATTTATTGTCATTTTGGTTGATTTTAAGAGAATTAAAGTATTGCTTGCGGAAATAGGGTCCTAAAACAAAAGTAATAATTTCGAAAATAGAGTTTGCATTTAAAAGCTAAAGTCACTAATATAATTAGAGATAAAAAAGTAATTGTAATATAATCTTATTGGGTTATCGGTTTAACCTTTAACTAAAACCTCAAAACCGGAAACCAACCCGATAGTCCAACAAAAATATTTACAAAACTATTTAAAAATCACTAACCCAATAATCCGATACCGATAAATCAATAACATTTTTCTAGGTTAAACCGGATTTTGCACACTCCTAGTGTGTTTGGTATGGAGGAAAACATTTCAGAAAATATTTTTTCAATATTTTCATGTTTGGTTTTGTAGAAAAATAAGTTTCTTAAAAATGAGAAAAATAAAATTTTCTAGTGATAGTAGAAAAATTGGCAAGCTAGCATAAAAAATCAGGGATGAAGATATAGAGATTAAATTAGGTCTTCAATTGGATATTCTTTTTTCTTTTACCCACCCCCCCGGCCAAGGCCAAGAGCTCCCATTTTTGCTCCGTTGATGACTCGAACCCACAACCTTCGGGTTGGAGGTGGAGGGTGCTTACCATCTGAGCAACCCCTCGTATCTTCATTTGGATATTCAATGTTGCAGTTAAAAGTTTTTACGTGTTGTACATGTCTTTGGCTAGGTGTTGTACTTATTGGAGTGACTAGCTTTTAAAAAGATTGGATAAATTTGTAGTGAAATGAAACGGAGAACCACCAAAAGATGTGGTGCGTAAAGGGGCTACTGCTCTCTTAATTAGAAATTTCGGGTTCGAATCTTGGGTATGAAAAAATCCTTGTTAAGGAGCACTTTCCCTGAATGAGCCTTACGCGGGGCGAATATGAATTTAGTAGCGCTTCAATACGGATACCGAACATTGAGTGGGGAAAAAAATAGATAAAGCGGAAAATCTGAATTTAGCATGGATTCACTAAGTTTTGCCTTTTCGTCATTTTCTCATTGCAATTTATGATTCCTTAGATTATTGAGATTGTGCCGTCCTCAAAACAAAGAATCTCGGAAACAATAAAAGTAGTGTCATTTATGAATTAGGCTAATGCGTAGCTAAACTTTTAGCTCAAAAAATCAATGAATGGTCCTTATAAATAATATCCCCTTGTAAATAATATTGGTCACCCATCTAATAAGACTCTACACTAGTGATCATGCGGACTACACCTTTCTCCCATTTCAACATTCAATCGATTGCACGGGCGTCACCTCGCCCTACAACCACTATAATCCATCGCAAAATAACCTCATCGCGGAGGTTATCTCCAGTCTACGCGGTGGCTTCACCCACAACTCCTCCATCACGTCACCAGGTTACTCACTCAATGCCACCAGAAAAATTGGAAGTCTTCAAGTCTTTAGAATCTTGGGTTTCCAAAAGTGTCCTCCCCCTTCGTCAGCCTGTAGAGAAATGTTGGCAGCCCATTGAGTTTCTCCCTGACCCATCTCAAGGGCCTGATAAATTCGAGGAAGAGGTCCGGTCCCTAAGGCAACGAGTTTTAGGGCTTTCAGATGAGTACTTTGTGATGCTTGTGGGTATTATGCTAACTGAGGATGCTTTGCCCACTTACCAGACCGTATTAAATACATGGGATGGAGTACGCGATGAGACCGCGTGCAGCCCATGTCCATGGGCAATTTGGACTCGGTCATGGACAGCTGAGGAGAACCGACATGGTGATCTGTTACGGACTTACCTTTATCTTTCGGGGAGAGTGGATATGTTGATGATTGAGAAGACACTACAATACTCAATTGGAGCTGGAATGGTAAGGATTGTTCTGAGCATTTTCATAAAATTATTTAGTTAAATAGTGTACAGTTTTTAATACTATCAGGTGAAGATGACCTATAACACGAGATAATTTAGGGAGGTTTATGAAGTTATCCCAGATGTAATTAACTTATTCTGGAATGTGGTGTCATATTTCCAGGACAAAATATAAAAGTTCAAGCGAGATTTACTTTTAGTTAACTAAGGCAAAGTTAATGACTTTTAAAGGACCAAACAAAAGTGGGTTTTGTGTGATAAAATTTAAGTAGGATGAATTTGATCTGACAAAAGTAGAAAAATGGCTTTTGTCTTATAAACTTTAAATTTGAGTGATGTTTATGTCACATAAAATAGAAAAATAATTTTTATGATAAACTCAAAGTTGAATGACCATCGGTCAAATTTACCCCTCTATTGAGATTAAGGCGATGTTTGAACTATAATTTCTTCATCTTACCCCTTTTATTGAAAATCATCCAAATTTATTGAAATTTAATTATTTGACCATGTAAATAAGTAGTTTTTGAGTTTGAAAATATTAGACTTGTAGGAAAAATCATATAAGAAGAAATTGCATGCAACATTTTTTTTTTTATATAAATATTTTTATATGATAAATATAAGCTGGTCGTCGTAAATCTTTGCGTCTTAGGATATTGGAACAGAGAACAATCCATATTTGGGCTTTGTGTACACGTCATTTCAAGAGCGAGCCACGTTTTTGACGCATGGCAATATGGCTAGGCTAGCTAAAGAGGGCGGAGACCCCATGCTAGCACGTATATGTCGAACCGTTGCAGCAGACGAGAAGCGTCACGAGAATGCCTACACAAGAATTATTGAGAAGTTACTGGAAGTGGACCCAAATGAGACTATGCTAGCCATTGCGAACATGATGAAAAAGAAAATCATAATGCCAATGCATCTCATGTATGATGGGCAAGATCCTAATATATTTGAGCACTTCTCAGCTGTTACCCAAAGGCAAGGGGTTTACACAACCCGTGATTATGCCGAAATATTAGATTTTTTTATAACACGGTGGAAATTGGAAAAGCTTGAGGGCTTGACGGGCGAGGCGAGGCGTGCACAAGATTTTGTGTGCGGACTTCCACGTAGGGTTAGGAAGTTGGAAAATCGAGCAAAAATATTAGAGTCACGTCGAGTGAAGTTTAGCTGGATTTTTAACAAGCAAGTGAGTGTTTAGATGTATTGATTTGTAATAAAGATGTAAAACAATAAACTTGTCCTTTCACTAATAATAATCCTTTTGGCTAAGCTACTAAAATAAATTTGGTTTGAAATGTACTTCTTGTTAAAAATGTTATCTGAAAAAATGTTCAGGAGAGTAGCAATTTGTATTTGGTTAAATTATTTGAGATGTGTTTGTTATCTATATAATCTCGGGACATAAGTCCGATGATATGGCATGCCTCACTGATCAGGAAGGCAATTTATCTTTTTTCTCAGATTTTTGATTTTTTAATTTATTTAACCCTCAGTTTTCAAGGTGAGAAAACAACCCTTCGCCCACAAAACACCGCTTGAAAGGCACAACTGTTTCTCACGGTACGTATTCTGTTCTCTCTGTTGTTACTCTTTTCCACGCACTCTCTCTTCCTCTCTATTGTTTCTTCTCTATCGTTAACTCTAGACTAGATCCATTCTTCTCTTGCTCCACGTTTAGTCAATACGCTAATATCTTCTTTCTTCCCTTATTGCAATCTTCATCTTTCCCTACTAGACTTACTTGAACTTCGAATTTTTTTCCACTTCGTCTTTAATTCACTCCATCATTGTTACCAGTGTTAGTGCAGAACTGGATCATTACCAAGTTTGTTCAGAGATAAAAGTAAAAGAACAGGACATGCTTATTTTTACGTTCATGAAGTGTTCGAAAAAAATCCCTATAAAGACACATTCCTCATGTCTTCAGGAAACGGCTCCAAAATACACTCATCAGGTGCAGGTCGTGAATTCTTTTACACACTTTAAGCTTAATTACTAAATGCGTTTGTTCAATATATATTTTCGTAATGATTCGACACCCTAATCCAATTGTATAATTGTGGATAAAACGGAAAGTTCGACAATAATATTACTATATATTAGAAAAGCTTTGAGTTAGAGCAGTTTCGACATGTCTGTTCTTTTGGCTTTAAAATCTAAAGTAAGGACATTTTAGTCATTCTGTCTAGAGGTGTATGTGTCTTTAATCTACAATTTAGGTTACACATGACTTTTAACTCTTGCTGCCAGTACATAGCTAATTGTACATAGTTCCTTCATCTTCTTTCATAATTCTTTTTTGATGTTGTGCTTTCTTTCCTTCAATCTTGCTCTTCATTTTTTCTCAATTTTTCTTCAATCTTTCATCCTCTATTATTCTTTTTACCCTGGTCTAGGTGTTGAAGGTAAAAGATATAGAAAGAATCTGTTTATTTACAACTTTAATTTTCTCTCTCTTTTTCCACTTTCAGCAAGCTTCAGCATACATGCAACAATTTATTTTGGACGCCTGGTAGTGACACCGATTTGGGTTTTAAGCCTAATTTTTGGGTTTAATGTCACTATTTTCAATTCTCTTCATCTTATAATTCGCCCCTTCTTTTTCTACTTTCCTTCATCTGGGTTTTCCTTTTCGTGCATATACCTGCTCTTCCTTTATCCGTGCAATTTCTTATTGTCCGACTGTATGGAGTGTTTTTGCTCGGCTACTGTGTTTTCTTTTTAATTATTATTACGGTAGGAACAAGTAGTAAGAAGGACAAAATGAAGATGTAATTTATATCTCATATTTAGGGAATACAAAGGTGTAGTGAAAATGTCAAAGCAAAAAATGATAAAATGAATCAAAATTTTGAAAAAGTATGTGCTGACAAAAAGGCCAGACGATGCAATCCCATAAAAAAGCCGCGCTCTTGGAGCGCTAACGAGCAAACAAAGCTGAATGGAGCACTAGGCAGAGGGTAATGAATGGCAGAGAACATTTAATGTCCTGTTCAATTATTCAGATTTCTTTCACTTATATGGTGCCTTGGCAAAGAATTTGGCACTTTGCTTTGTTACAGAATCTTTTGTGTGTGTAAATCTCCCTCCCTTAAAATATCTTACCAACCATAATTCTTGAACGAGAAGTAAGTACAGAGATAAACCTAATGCGAATATATCTTCGTCAAATAAGAAGACAATATAACATAATGATCCATGCGAAATATTTCTTTTTCAAAAGTTACTTTAAATACACATTGAACTTCAAGTATACTGTGTTAGCTCGGTGCTGGAGTTTTCAATGCTTATTGTGCTGTTTGAAAACATTGCCCCTATGATCTTTTCTTCCCTGCCAAAACCTCCAGAAATAAGAAAAAGTAAGTCTCGAAACAAAAATTGAGCACACTTAAGTCTTGAAACAAAAGTTGAGCACCCTTAAGTCTTGAAACAAAAGTTGAGCACCCTTCTATGCCTTTTGTTCAAACATTGATCTAGCAGTCACATTGGGAAGAACTTTTTTTTTGTTGGATCCACTTTATTTGGTGAAACCACTAAAACTTCTAGATACTTCTTTGACACTTCAACTAATATTATGCAAAAAAAAAAAAAAAAAAAAAAAAAAAATTCTAATTATGTCAATTGATTGCTTGCATATCTAACAACAACAACAACCCAGTGAAATCCCACAACGTGAAATGCAGGAGGAGAGAAAGTCTGTGACCTTACTCCTACCAAGGTAGGACGGCTGTTTCCAAAAGACCCTCAGCTCAATGGAAAGCATTGCTTGCATATCTAAGAGAACCAAAAATGCTCAATAATTGCTTGTTTGATATTAGTATTATGAATATAGTACACATAGCAAGATTAATGTTACGGCTTGTTATAAATCTATGATTTTGGTTATAAGTACAGGTACTGCATCTTATGTAGTATTAGTGGCTATATGCGTTTATGGTCAGCATGAGCTTCTTTCTTTTTCTTTCATCGTATGTTGATTATGAGGACCTACAATGATGGTGGGAATCAACTACTCCCAAATGTATTGAAAGTTAACATTCAAATGATTAGGTGCTTAATCAATGTCATTCTCTTGATTGCTTCCTTTTCCTGTTTAAAGAATGAACTTGGCTGTTGGCTATATACATTTATCCATCAGTGTTTCCAACTTCCAAACTTAAGTAATTCTTTTACCTACACTATAATTTGTATTATTTTGAAAGAATGTGTAGCGGGCATTGAGATTTTAAAGTTTTAACGAGTCGCACATGCCTCATAAAAGGAGGGAGGTGTCCCGGGAAAGTACGGTTATCAATCGTACCGGAAAAGTAAAAAAAACCCACCAACTACTTAATAGTGCTCTAAAAGATACATTTTAGAGTCGCCACCTAATTTTTAGGAAATTAGGAAAACCGATTCGAAAAGGGTTCGTTTAAAACTATTATTTAAAAGAAACCTAATCTATCAAAGTCTGGGTAAGGGTTCTGGTGATCCCCCGGGGAAGGTGTTAGGCACCTCGGCATTAAGGATCCGCTCAATTGCGGTTTACCTATGGGTTTTAATAGCATGCTTTTAGCGTTATAAATTGTTTTGATACAATTGCTAAAGTTTCAAATTTCCGCAATAAAGAGTCAGTCTTTTCATGCAAAAATACGCTTTTCAAGAAACGGGAGAAGTAAAATTTTGCCCAAAATTGGGCGTAGGGTGTCAGACTAGAACATCTAGGCTAATACCCGAAGGTTCTTAGCCTAAGTAGGACTCCACGTAAGTCCACCCAAAAAGGTTTTTGAAAAGCTTTTAAGTATAGAAAATAATTTTATACGAAAGATAATCTTTGGTATAATAATCATGTATAAACTGTAATTACACCAAGTTATTTATACTAAGTTATTTACTAAGTTATCCAATTTTTATTCCAACTTTTATCCCATTTTAATCTCATGTATAAACTGTAATTACACCAAGTTATTTATACTAAGTTATCCAATTTTTATTCCAACTTTTATCCCATTTTAATCCGTTTTTATACAAGTTTTTGTACAGGTCTAAGAATGTCGAAATCAGTCCAAAACTTTATCAATTTCAGCAGTTATCGTCCTCAATCAGTTCGAAACAGTCCATTTTCAGTTTTATGCCATATTTAACGTTAATTAATTTATAAAAGGGTTATTTTAGCAACTCTAATACGTAGATTTAATCATAAAGGTTCTAATTTTGAATTTGTAAAGCACAAAGTGAGAATTAAAACATGAATTGTAAAGATAGGGGACTTGGGCCGACCAAGTCCAAGAGAAGGAAATAAAATGCAAGTTTAAATCCAACGTATGCTCCAAATGCGTTGCCCGTCCATATTTGAGGTTGACTCGATCTAGTGGTGTTAGTGGACCTCGTGGAAGCCCACCAACGGATTTTGGGGTAGAAATACAAATGGGTATACACACATTTGTAGATATTCAATGATTAATATTAAAATGTTGAAAATCAAACTCCTAATTCCTATTGCAAGGCCAAAAATTAAATTACATTATCACACTCGGGCCGAACCCATACCAACATGACTAAACAGTGGCCCAAATGCACAAACAGGCCCAGATTTTGCAAGAGAAGAGCTAGAGTTAGCCAGGCAGTGTTCAGGCCCAAGTAGGAGGCTCGAACTTCCTTTTCTCAGAATTATTCTAAGTGTGGATTCTCAATATACCTGGTATACAGTTAGTATACCCCCCTTAAATTTCCTTTAAAATTTCTAAGTGTGGGAACCCCATTATTCATCAAATATACGAAAATATACGTGGGTATACAAGAGCAAAACCACCCAAAATTGGGGGCATACCCTCCATATACTTCGAGTTAAGCATACAAGACTTTAAGTAACACACAGAACCAACACAAGACAGTCACAAACACATAATGACAGTTGTTGACACCCAATTTTGTCCCTCCTTTATTTCAGTTTATTTCCTTGGGCTTTTAAATTAATTAAATCTAAATATTTCATTTTTCACTATTATTTCTACTACTATCATCACTTTCATTTTCATTATTCTACTACCAATATTAATAGTATTACTTTATCACAAATTTCAAAAGGGGTTCGTCGTCACTTTATTCTCGTTAAATTAATTATACTTTATCAAGTCCTTTATTTTCTACATATTAATCACTAATATTGTACTAGTTATTAAATTAAAAGTCCATATTTTAACTAATTCGGCCAAACTTATCAAGTCCATTACTCCAATTATCCGGTCAGTTCATTAATAGCCAGCCCATACTTTAAATTCTTACCCAACAGACCAGCCAAAAAAAAAAAATCGACGACCCGACCGGCCCAAATGAATAATACAGATTCTCTTCATCCTAAAACCTAAAGAAAGAAAAACACACAGCCCACCTCTCTCTCTCTAACCTCTCTCATCTCCTTTCCTCTTCAAAACAACAAACACGTCCACGACCATGGCATCCTCTCACCCATTTTCGTGCAACTCTCACGGTCTTGTCGTCTTATCCTCTTGCCTCTTTTAACAAAAGTCCGTTTCCTCTTTCTCAGCTATGGCAGATTTTGCCTTACCATTTTCATACAAGTCTTCGCTAACGTTCGGATTGGAACAAGTTGACTCCATCTCGAATCTTTTTCAACTTTTAAAAAAACCCCGCCCAAATTTCGAATCCGAAAAAACCCTAGTCATTTTGTTACCTATATAAATGCCTTTAACTCTCAGCCAAAAAGGAGGAGGAGGAATCCCGACTGTTTTTTTTTTATCTGGTTCAATCCATCAAAGGACGGATTGGGAGATGCGAGTACTTCTTTTTGTCACAAAATCTTGAGTTTCTTTTTTTTTTCCAATCTGGTCTTGAACCCTTCAAATCAAAATACTTTGTTGAAATTTGGGATTCTTGATGAAAGGTTAAGTTCCCGACGATTCGATTAACCTTCGTCGCTGTTCGGCGAAAGAATTTTAACTACAAGAAAAGCATTTTAATCTTCGGCTCAAGTTTCGAATCGTTTCATAACGGAGAGTAGATTCGAGGTGCTTCAATGCCCCATTTCACTGTACACGCAAAAGGTCAGAAATTCTCCTTCCACCTCTGGATTATTTCTGTTCTATGTGGATTCATATAGTTAGAACTATACTAATTTAGTGTGATTCCGATTGGGAATAATAACTAGCTATTTTGCGGAGTATGTCTTACTAATTCGGTTTGTTCGAGATATAGGAGCCATATCATGTAGTTGATTTGCCTTAATAAGATTATATGTGTTAGCTTAGTTGGCTATTTTGGATTGGTTACGTTTAATTGGAGTTGTTCATGTATAACACTCAATTGTTAGTTACTTATGAAAGGATTATTATGCTGCCCTCTCGTTAAGTCTTAAAATAGGCTTAAATCTAGTGATGGATTAAATTAGTTTGTGAAGGATACTATCTGTCCTATTTTTGTCACTTGTTTATGAAACTAGAAAGTATGCCAAGTGTTTTAGCCTAGTTTATTATTTGAGGAAAGGATCAATCTAAGCCCTGCCATCTAAAATTTTAAATATATTGATCTTATTTAGCTAAGTGTACTTATCCTCTCAATCTTTTTTTTTTTGTGCTGCAAACATAGTGCATGTATCTTGCGAATTGTAACATCTTTATGTTGTGGATTGATGACTGTTACTATAGTTCTGAATTGTTGCGGCCTGAGCTCCTATTAATGCATAATTATGGGCATGTGATGGTTCATAGCTGCTGTTTTTAGCAGTAACTTGTTGCCATAGTGGACGTACTTAACTGTTTATTATAGCAATATTATACATAATGAGATAGCTACTATTGTTTTGTTATTTGTTGAAAATGATTAGACTGGACAGTTGCCATAAGCATGCTGCATTTAAAATCTACTTGACTGCTATGACATTTGGCCTTTGAGTTGTTGTAATCTAATAACTCACTGATTCCCCATTTGGCCTTTGAGTTTTTTTTTGTTTGTTTAAATTCGTATGTGTTGGTGTATTGCAAGCATATTGGATTCGGTGGTATATATTGATGTACATTACCAATATATCTTAGTTAATACGTTGATAAGGAGATTAATTGGGTTATTATGGATCAAGCTTGAACCTTCCCCGGTGTTAGCCATGCCTGGGATTCACAAAATCCCTTGGAACTTGTGCAACATCGGGAAGATGGGGGCGAAAGCTTTCCAATATTAACCTTCTATACATCTTTATGAATGTACATACATAAGATATATCAAAATATACATAGTATATACATAATCCATTGATTTGTTTTGAGTTATATTTTACATGATTAACCTTGTGTATTGAATGTATACTAATCCTTTCCTTTCATTTTTTATGCATGATTATCGCATGAGTCCAAGCGACTCGTCATCTCCCGTATGTGGCATTAGGCCAAAGCCCAACGGAATCCTCTTCTCGTGTCCAGCCCCGGTCCGCAGCAGCAATATAAAAATTCACTGGGCCTAAGCCCAATGACGTGAATAGTGGCAGAATGGGCTGAATCATCCAAATCATCTCATTTCCTTACTTCATTTTTTGTTTGTGCATTTAATTTGCAACTACATGATTAATATCTTACTTGTTTAATTTTATTTAGATTAGGTGGACTTTAGTGAATTTAGTCGGGTTGGCTTTAGTAAATGGGTAGGAAGAATTAACAATTAATTCAATAAGCTTTATTTTCTTCCTCTTACATATTAGAGCTATTTATAATGCCTTAATAATTATTTTCAAAATAATTGATCTTTAAAGAGTACGCTTTGATTCAAAGGAATTATATTTTATTACTATCTTAGAAACTTAAACATCGCTAATATACAAATATTTAACCAAATATAGTTAATAACAAAGAAAGAAAACTCGCCTCGTCATTTGGGGAAAAAGTCTAAATTTTTACATCACTATATTTATATAATATAATTTTATTCCAAATTTAAATTTGTTAAGCCTTTTATTTAAAGGTTCCTATTTGGATACAAATCATTATACTTTGCGATTTTAGTTTGAATGGCATTATTACTCAGAACCTTAATAATATTTATAAGTATTATCTAATCAGCATCATTATATTCTTTCTTCAAAACTCTAATGACCTTTGTAAGTCATATTTTCGTTAAAGTTCTTCTTTTATACAAACCTTTATACTTTCCACAAATCTTATCTTTACTAATATTATTACTTTATTACATTTTAAAACTTTAGCAACGTTTATAAGCTATTTTCAAAACATTTAAAAAATGTTATACTTAGCCTAATTAATTAACTCTAAGTCCGGTCGGATTAACCATTATTAATGGAACTTAGAGGATGCCTAATACCTTCCCTCTAGGTTAGTTGAACCCCCACCTAGATCTTTTGGTTTCGCAGACTTTAAAACAAATCAACTTTAGATAATTACTTTAATTACCTTAGGTGCCCTAATTCACCATAATAATTAGGTGGCGACTCTTAACTTTAATTAACCCCGGAATTACCGGGATGTTGTAAACTATTTTGACCCTGGTTAAAATAGGGTATGACAGCTTGGCGACTCCGCTGGGGATTTACCTAGGTTCTAACCATAACGGACTTAGTTTAAATAGGCTTTATGTGTTTGTTACTTTATTTGTTGATTGACTGTTTTCACATGCTATTAACTGTTTGTCTGATATAAACTGTTTAACTGTTACTGCTTTGATATAAACTGTCATTCCGTTTCATTTTCCTCCACTCCTGGAAAATTCACACACTTAAAGCGGTTTCGCGGTTCGCGGCCGTGCACTACTAAAACACCTTTTTAGTCGGATTGATCTTGTGGATTTAGTCGATCGGCGGTGCAGTCGACAGTCACGGACTTTCCACTCCCGAGTTGTCCGCTTGGGGGAACCTTGTGTCGTAGGAAGCCAACTCTTAGTCAGCCTAAGATAGAGCTAAACCAACACCCTTTATTAAGAGCATACATCTCATGACCTAGGAGGTTTAATACCCTTGGCGTATTAAATCCGTTAGATGACTTTACCCAAATGTCCAAGTGGGTCCACGACCCCGAGTGACACAAATCATACTTTATGTGCATGTTTGAAGGGTAACTGTGCCTAAATATTGACTATTTGCTTTAATCAATTAAACTTTAGGAGGGAGGGAACAACTAACATTTCTATGACAGGTATGGATCCGCATTGGAGTACAACAAATGCCGAAGACCAGTGACATCACAAAATGGAGCTGTACATTTAGACGTAGAAAATTGTATTAGGAAATACTTTATGTTGTATTCATTTGGGATGTAATAAATATTACATTACTTTGTACTTTATTTTGGGAAATAGAATTTGTTTAATTAATCAAAAGTAATGGAATGACGTATCATGGCACACTTTACCCTTCAAACAAACGTTAGGCCTACCTCTGGCACAAAGAGGTCACATGCATATTAGGACGCGTCATTGTCTGTTATACTTGTTCGACAACTTGTTTGATTTTATTTGATGAATTATTTGCCACATGACTTACTTGACTTTACGTAATCATGACTTTACCTAGACTGACATCATTTGCACTATTGTGTTTCTTTTATTATTTCCCAAAAGAGTTGATTCGTATTGATACTCGATGGCCGATCATCCTTACACCACGAGGTCAAAGACGTCATCGTTACCCGAACGTAGTTGGGTGGTTGAAGGAAATGAAGTTATTTTGTCTGATCCGGCTGCCTCTATTTCGACTGGATTGGAAAACATCGTGAGTGACCCCCCTGAGACTTCTGAACATAGAAATACTATGCAACATGACGAACACATCGCCCGCCTGACTCAAGAAATTGAGGATCTACGTAGCGAACTAAATCGGGTTAGGGACCTGACCAATTTATCCATCACACTCCCAAGTCCACCTCCTGAACCCAGAACTGTCGCACCAAATCCACCCCGCTTTCCATCGCTTGAATCTCCAGTCCCTGAACACTTTCCTCCCCCAAACAATGCATCCGCCAACAACAACTTTCCTCCAATCACTCCCGCAAATCCACCAAATCCATCACAAAGTCAACCACCTACCTACACTACCTACGCTACTCCTAATCCACCACCAAATCAATCACAAGTTTACACACTTTATATTCCGTTACCTACCAACACTAATCCGCCACCTACAACTACTCCTCTAAACCCACCAAACCAACTGCCTACAAACACCGTTTACAACACACCACCACCAGTCCAAAACACCCCCACTGTCCAAACTTATCCAACCCAAAGATATACAAGGGGCACATTTTGTCACTCCTAACGCACAATATGTTCCTCCGGTATATGCAGCGGAAACACAAGCATACACTAACCCAGTAACGGTCAGGTTCCAGCCCGAAGTAGATCAATACGAGGAAATGGAGAAAGAGGCAAAAGCAAGGGCAGATAATATGTTGCTAAAAGAGATCCACAGTCTCAAAGAAGCAATGAGAAACCTTCAAGTTGCTAGGGGAACTAAGAGTGTAGAATATGAGGACCTGTGTGTTCAGCCCGATGTTGATTTACCTGTGGGCTACAAACCGCCGAAGTTTGATACTTTCGATGGAACTGGCGATCCCCACACACACTTAAGGGCCTACTGTGACAAATTGGTTGGAGTAGGTAGAGACCAGAACATAAGAATGAAACTATTCATCAGGAGTTTATCTGGTGAGGCCCTTAATTGGTACACACAACAAGACGTCCGTAAATGGCATGGTTGGAGTGACATGGCCCAAGACTTTATGGACCGATTTAGTTTCAATACTGACATCACACCAGATAGAGTCTACATGACTAAGTTAACCAAGAAGTCCACTGAGTCGTTCCGCGAGTATGCACTTCGTTGGAGATCAGAAGCAGCCAGGGTTCAACCCCCGATGAATGACAGAGAAATGACTGCTACTTTCATTGAATGCCAGGCTGGCATATTTTATGAGAAAATGATAGGAATGATGGGACAGAAATTTACAGAAGTTGTCCGAATGGGAGAAGCCTTAGAAGAAGGCATCAAATCTGGGAAAATTCAGGATCTTACAGCCCTACAAGCTGTAAACAAAGCCATTCAATCTGGTTCTATCAGTGGGCTTAAAAAAGAAGAAAGAAGACGCCGTGCGCTGCCGATCATGAATGTCCAAGGACATAAGCCAAGCCAAGCCACTACATACTTTAACCATCCACAACCACCTTTCTACCCTTACCATTACGTTGAACCTTACCAAACTCCACTATCCCCTTACCCTGTCTACAATACCCAAGCAAATTACTACCAACCCCGAGCACCTCCACATCAAAACCCACGTCCATATCGACACCATTCAAGCTCCTACTTACCAAAATCGACCACACATCGCACCCAAAACTCGTCCAAACACTGACACTAAAAACACCCGTAATTACACTCGGTTCGCTGAACCCTTGGCTCAATTATTCGAAAGATTGAAAGCAGCAGGTGTGATACAACCGATCGAAGGGAAAATTCCTGATCCCATTCCAAGATGGTTTGATGGTTCTAAACGTTGTGCATATCATTCTGGAGTTACTGGGCACGACACCGAGGATTGCTACGGCCTCAAAAACAAAATTGAAGCCTTAATCAAAGAAGGAGCGATCCAACTTACTGGAGCTCAGCCCAATGTGGACAACAACCCTCTACCTGCTCATGAAAATGCCAACGTGAACATGATTACTGTTGAAAAAGATGGAGATTTGGGAAAGTCCATCATGACATCAACTTTTGCTGCTCCCGCGGGAACAATTCAAAAACAAGCACCAGTGAAGATTGTTGCTACAACTACTCACAACACCGAGACACCGACCATTCGGGGTGCCGAACCGGAGAGACTCGAAGAACCGGACTTGTACTCCGTCCCCGGTTCGCCGGAGTCTTGGTAGATTGAACCGTAGTGAACTTTTGAGATAGCACAATTTTAAAATTGAGGCTTAAATTGTGCCCTAAAACTTTTGTTGTTTTACCTCATCTTTTGGAAGCTTAAATTGCAAAAACTATGAATGCATTTCTGATTTTCCTTAATCATCTATTATTATTTTCTACTTTATTTATCAAATCTGCCAACTCTATGATTGTGACATAAACAAATAGACAACATACGCCTCGAAGGAATAACAAAGAAATTAGAAGACAAGATTCCATTTGGAAGAAAGCAAATAGCCAATAGGTGATGACATAAGCCTGAAAGCTAGCTATCAGTCAAGAAAAATCAAAGTACGATATTAGGTTAGACAACCTAGTTCGCAACCTTTCCTTAATACAGTGCGAACTACGCTGACCTGATTCCCGTGGTGGGATACGTAGGCAGCCCACATAGGGTTCGGTTGCATTACAACAAAAGATCCAAAACCCTTATCACCTAAGAATAACTATACATGGCCCGATTCCCTCGGCGGGATTCGCAGACTATCAATAGACGAGTCAGTCATACTTAGGTAGAAAGCCAACAAACCTTTAACCGTTTACGTAACAGAACTACGCCGACCTGATTCCCTTGGTGGGATACGTAGGCAATCCACATCGGGCTCGGTCCCTTTATTAGAAAACCTTAAACCACATTCTATGTACCTTACGAACTACGTTCTGACCTGATTCCTTTGGCGGGATACGTAGGCAACCTATATAAGGTTCGGTCACACCACAACATAGGTTTAGTACACCCTTTTGAATCAAACTGGGGCATATTTTGAAAGATTAGACAAGAATAAGTTAGACATCGACAATATTAAGGCTATTAGACAGAAATTATTGTAGACAAATGACCTTTCAATTATTTTAGAAGTGTCACAATCTGAGGTTGGCAGAAATATTTTACAACTTACATACATATATTTACATATATATCTTTCCTTACACACATCCATTTGCATATATGTATTTTACAACTTATATACATATAGTTACATTTCCTTATACATATACTTACATACCTACCTTTCAAACGAAATACTTTCTTTTAATTGTTTCACTACTGTTCATCTACCGAGGCTTGAACGGAGATCACAAGATCCAAACAAACAAGACGAATGGAGTGCCAACAACGTCAAGCTTCGAGTCAACACGAATCAACTTCCCTCCCCAAACTAAGAATTTTCTTTGAGTGCGGGAACTTAAAATCGCGAGATCAACGGTCAAGACCATCAAACATGGCCGAGAGGCCTCGCCTTTAAAAGCCAAACGGCTTTACTTCCAACTTTATCTCTACTTTCATTCTTTATTACAATGACTTCATGACTTTATTAACAATTATACCTGTTTTGTAGGTTACCGAGATTGAAGATGAATTAAATCGAGATTACGTGTCCTCAATTTGGCTTATCACGATACCGTCAACATCATCGGCCAAACGGCTATATTATCACTTTCCCCTCTCTTTTTACAAATCTACATTCTTATCATTCACTTTACCTACTTTAACCACTTTACCCTGAATTTTGCAGGAATCAACATTAAGTCTCCGAAGACAACTGGAGGGATCATCATTAAGTCTCCGAAGACAACCGGGGGCATCATTCGGCTACACGACCTACACATGAATCAACATTAAGTCTCCGAAGACAACCTTTAGGGATCATCATCAAGTCTCCGAAGACAACCGGGGCATCATTCGGCTACAAAATTACATGCATAAGCCAGACGGCTACACTATAACTTTACTCTCTACTTTATCATTCACTTTACCTACTTTAACCACTTTACCCTGAATTTTGCAGGAATCAACATTAAGTCTCCGAAGACAACCGGAGAGATCATCATCAAGTCTCCGAAGACAACCGGGGGCATCATTCGGCTACACAGCCTCACATGAATCAACATTAAGTCTCCGAAGACAACCGGAGGGATCATCATCAAGTCTCCGAAGACAACCGGGGGCATCATTCGGCTACACAGCCTCACATGCATAAGCCAGACGGCTACGCTATGACCTTACTCTCTACTTTATCATTCACTTACCAACTTTAACAACTTTACCTTGAACCTTACAGGAATTATCATCAAGGCTCCGAAGACAACCGGAGATATCATCGAGTCCGGAAGATGCAGTAGGAGGCCTTATTATCATTGAAGTCTTCAAATACAACCGGAGATATTCAGATAAACATCGTGCATTCATTCAAGTCCACGAAGACAACCAGAGACGACATTTGGGCCACACTGCCTCATTATAAGCCACACGGCTTCATCCTCATTCTCACACTCATATTTACTATCATGTTACACTCTTTATAATTTTATACCTTTCACTTTATTACTAATTTTGACATGAATTTCAGTCTTTGACAGAAAATACAATCTACAGAGACATAGCACAACGTGGAACTTTATCTTACGCAGTGAACTGGGGCAAATTTGCTGAAGAGGAATATCAAACTCACAAGAAAAGGTCACGGATCTACTCTCGAACTCAACTCCGCCTACGTCCACAAACACGTGCTGCGTAGGTTAATTTCTCTTTCATATCCACCGCTAAAACTCTACTCAAGCAACTCCTTTCACAATCTTGTGTCCTTTTCTATATCCCAGTCTCCCCATAATCCAACACTGGGGCAAAAAGCGTAGCGTCAGTATCAACCCACTTCTTTCGAACTACATACAGTTTGATTCTCACAAAACTCGTGATTCATAGGCTATTCAGAATTTGCGGTTCGGCCATAATTATTTTCATCCCATAATATTTTCCACCCTTTCTCCTAAACCGTATTTCTCAAGTTCTTCCGAATTCACATTTATTGGTCGGAACAAAATCGGCTACTTCGTCAACTTCTTCGCCCGAAAACTCTTACATGGTCTCCGGTCGAAGAGGGGCATCTGTTGACACCCAATTTTGTCCCTCCTTTATTTCAGTTTATTTCCTTGGGCTTTTAAATTAATTAAATCTAAATATTTCATTTTTCACTATTATTTCTACTACTATCATCACTTTCATTTTCATTATTCTACTACCAATATTAATAGTATTACTTTATCACAAATTTCAAAAGGGGTTCGTCGTCACTTTATTCTCGTTAAATTAATTATACTTTATCAAGTCCTTTATTTTCTACATATTAATCACTAATATTGTACTAGTTATTAAATTAGAAGTCCATATTTTAACTAATTCGGCCAAACTTATCAAGTCCATTACTCCAATTATCCGGTCCACATCATTAATACCCAGCCCATACTTTAAATTCTTACCCAACAGACCAGCCCAAAAAAAAAAAAAAAAAAATCGACGACCCGACCGGCCCAAATGAATAATACAGATTCTCTTCATCCTAAAACCTAAAGAAAGAAAAACACAGCCGCACCTCTCTCTAACCTCTCTCATCTCCTTTCCTCTTCAAAACAACAAACACGTCCACAGCCATGGCAGATCCGAAGCAGACCCATTTTCGTGCAACTCTCACAGTCTTGTCGTCTTATCCTCTTGCCTCTTTTAACAAAAGTCCGTTTCCTCTTTCTCAGCTATGGCAGATTTTGCCTTACCATTTTCATACAAGTCTTCGCTAACGTTCGGATTGGAACAAGTTGACTCCATCTCGAATCTTTTTCAACTTTTAAAAAAACCCCGCCCAAATTTCGAATCCGAAAAAACCCTAGTCATTTTGTTACCTATATAAATGCCTTTAACTCTCGGCCAAAAGGAGGAGGAGGAATCCCACCGTTTTTTTTTATCCGGTTCAATCCATCAAAGGACGGATTGGGAGATGCGAGTACTTCTTTTTGTCACAAAATCTTGAGTTTTTTTTTTTTTCAAAGAGGTCTTGAACCCGTCAAAAAAAAAATACTTTGTTGAAATTTGGGATTCTTGATGAAAGGTTAAGTTCCCGACGATTCGATTAACCTTCGTCGGTGTTCGGCGAAAGAATTTTAACTACAAGAAAAGCATTTTAATCTTCGGCTCAAGTTTCGAATCGTTTCATAACGGAGAGTAGATTCGAGGCCGTCAATGCCCCATTTCACTGTACACGCAAAAGGTCAGAAATTCTCCTTCCACCTCTGGATTATTTCTGTTCTATGTGGATTCATATAGTTAGAACTATACTAATTTAGTGTGATTCCGATTGGGAATAATAACTAGCTATTTTGCGGAGTATGTCTTACTAATTCGGTTTGTTCGAGATATAGGAGCCATATCATGTAGTTGATTTGCCTTAATAAGATTATATGTGTTAGCTTAGTTGGCTATTTTGGATTGGTTACGTTTAATTGGAGTTGTTCATGTATAACACTCAATTGTTAGTTACTTATGAAAGGATTATTATCTTCTCCTCTCGTTAAGTCTTAAAATAGGCTTAAATCTAGTGATGGATTAAATTAGTTTGTGAAGGATACTATCTGTCCTATTTTTGTCACTTGTTTATGAAACTAGAAAAGTATGCCAAGTGTTTTAGCCTAGTTTATTATTTGAGGAAAGGATCAATCTAAGCCCCGCCATCTAAAATTTTAAATATATTGATCTTATTTAGCTAAGTGTACTTATCCTCTCAATCTTTTTTTTTTTGTGCTGCAAACATAGTGCATGTATCTTGCGAATTGTAACATCTTTATGTTGTGGATTGATGACTGTTACTATAGTTCTGAATTGTTGCGGCCGAGCTCCTATTAATGCATAATTATGGGCATGTGATGGTTCATAGTCTAAAATCTGTTTTTAGCGAAACTTGTTGCCATAGTGGACGTACTTAACTGTTTATTATAGCAATATTATACATAATGAGATAGCTACTATTGTTTTGTTATTTGTTGAAAATGATTAGACTGGACAGTTGCCATAAACATGCTGCATTTAAAATCTACTTGACTGCTATGACATTTGGCCTTTGAGTTGTTGTAATCTGATAACTCACTAATTCCCCATTTGGCCTTTGAGTTTTTTTTTGTTTGTTTAAATTCGTATGTGTTGGTGTATTGCAAGCATATTGGATTCGGTGGTATATATTGATGTACATTACCAATATATCTTAGTTAATACGTTGATAAGGAGATTAATTGGGTTATTATGGATCAAGCTTGAACCTTCCCCGGTGTTAGCCATGCCTGGGATTCACAAAATCCCTTGGAACTTGTGCAACATCGGGAAGATGAAGGGCGAAAGTTTCCAATATTAACCTTCTATACATCTTTATGAATGTACATACATAAGATATATCAAAATATACATAGTATATACATAATCCATTGATTTGTTTTGAGTTATATTTTACATGATTAACCTTGTGTATTGAATGTATACTAATCCTTTCCTTTCATTTTTTATGCATGATTATCGCATGAGTCCAAGCGACTCGTCATCTCCCGTATGTGGCATTGGGCCAAAGCCCAACGGAATCCTCTTCTCGTGTCGACCCCTCCGCGAAAGAATATAAAAATTCAATGGGCCTAAGCCCAATGACGTGAATAGTGGCGGAATGGGTGAATCATCCAAATCATCTCATTTCCTTACTTCATTTTTTGTTTGTGCATTTAATTTGCAACTACATGATTAATATCTTACTTGTTTCATTTTATTTAGATTAGGTGGACTTTAGTGAATTTAGTCGGGTTGGCTTTAGTAAATGGGTAGGAAGAATTAACAATTAATTCAATAAGCTTTATTTTCTTCCTCTTACATATTAGAGCTATTTATAATGCCTTAATAATTATTTTCAAAATAATTGATCTTTAAAGAGTACGCTTTGATTCAAAGGAATTATATTTTATTACTATCTTAGAAACTTAAACATCGCTAATATACAAATATTTAACCAAATATAGTTAATAACAAAGAAAGAAAACTCGCCTCGTCATTTGGGGAAAAAGTCTAAATTTTTACATCACTATATTTATATAATATAATTTTATTCCAAATTTAAATTTGTTAAGCCTTTTATTTAAAGGTTCCTATTTGGATACAAATCATTATACTTTGCAGATTTTAGTTTGAATGGCATTATTACTCAGAACCTTAATAATATTTATAAGTATTATCTAATCAGCATCATTATATTCTTTCTTCAAAACTCTAACGACCTTTGTAAGTCATATTTTCGTTAAAGTTCTTCTTTTATACAAACCTTTATACTTTCCACAAATCTTATCTTTACTAATATTATTACTTTATTACATTTTAAAACTTTAGCAACGTTTATAAGCTATTTTCAAAACATTTAAAAAATGTTATACTTAGCCTAATTAATTAACTCTAAGTCCGGTCGGATTAACCATTATTAATGGAACTTAGAGGATGCCTAATACCTTCCCTCTAGGTTAGTTGAACCCCCACCTAGATCTTTTGGTTTCGCAGACTTTAAAACAAATCAACTTTAGATAATTACTTTAATTACCTTAGGTGCCCTAATTCACCATAATAATTAGGTGGCGACTCTTAACTTTAATTAACCCCAGAATTACCGGGATGTTGTAAACTATTTTGACCCCGGTTAAAATAGGGTATGACAGCAGTTAAAGGCACAGGAATAGCTTAATGCACATAACTGTGAACCAACATGGATATCATGAGATGAGTGTAAGGCAAGTTTAACTTAGTAGAGTAATCAAATGGCATGTTTGTTATGTCAAAATGCTATAGAGAACACTGTGAACCAGTGATGTTGCATGATAAGCAGCAAGCAATCAACAAATGGTGAAAGTGAGCCAACTACATGGCCACACAGATAATCAAAACAACTTGGATACTTTAGAGGAGGAAGTGAAACTTATGCAGATCCAGAGTTACAAGTTAAGGTGGATGAAGTGTACATATGCAGAATTTAACACAATTTAGGTGAATGAGTGACATAGTGGTAGTGTCAAAATGATTGAGAGGGACACATAGAGGCAAGTGCACAATTATAAATGCTTTTACAAGGAACCAATTTAGACAGAATGATCAAAATGGTGCCTGGTACTTGTCCTAAGTCTTTTATAATGAGGTGCAGAGTTTGTCAAGCCCCAAATTGTTACACCCGCACTTTCAGAGCTTGAGTATGCCACGTACATCACCGTAGTAATGGAGTATCGGAGACGTCCCATATTGTTTTGGAAGGTACAAGCCATGGGAAGTACGTAACAATGAAGTAAAGGATGAATTACGATCTCGTAAGTCGTAACCGAGAAGGACAATCTTGAAACAGAAGAACATGATCATTATCAAGTATGATTAGTGATAAATATCATGTATGGAGAGTTTCGGAAGATTTCGAGATCAAGCCAATTGAAGAAAATAAGTTTGACGAAAATTTGAGAAATGTTGGCAAGATTTTGGGCAGATTTTTAGTCAAATTTGGAGGGGCATATCTCCTAGTCTATTAGGAGTTTTAAGGTGTTTCAAAAGCCTAAAATGAAGTTCGTCGAGTCTAGTTTTCAATGCAATAAACCTCTCATCGATACGATATCGGAGTAGAGAATTATGGACGTTACAAATTCAGGTGACGGAGCGAAGCTTGATCTTTGCTACGGTCTTTGCTACGATCTTGCCGACTTTAGCGACCTATATAAGGGGCAAGTCCCCATTTTTTTTGGTCATAAAATCTCCCAAATATTCCAGAAAATTCAGCCAAGCAAGAGAGCATATTTACCTCACAAAAGTGAGGATTTTGAGTAATTTCAAGTGACGGAATATTGATCGAGGTCCCGAACGTGGTGTAGTCGCGCTTATAGCATCGTTTTGCGGTGTATTTTGGCTTGGATTCAAGGTGGATATTGGAGATATTATTGTTCTAACAAAGAAAAGGTATGAAACTCTCCGGTATTAATTTCGGCTTCTTTACGGAAATAAAGTTATTAAATAGTTGTATCACAGTTGGTTAGTTGAGAAATTTGGAAAACATCGTGTGGGATGTTTTAGGAAATATATTGGTATGGATAATGGTGTTGATGATGTTGGTATTGTTGTTGTTGATTGGTTGTTAATATTATGATTTCGGGCTAGGCATATAAACAGGGGAGGTGCTGCTTGAATTTCGGCAGATTCTAAATGGATTTAAATTAAGGATTTAAGACGAGCGTATGACGATGAGGCTAAGAATAGTATGAATGGTCGTATATGTAGATTACGAGGCTACAAATGATCTTAAGTGAATTGCAAGACAGGAAGTAAGTTGGAAGTCGAGAAATTATCTTCCAGGTATGTTAAGGCTATTCCTCTTTCTTTTAAAGGCATGATTCTTTTCCTATGAACGCATACACGCCTTCCATAATACCTTATTTCCGAAAATACTAGCAGTTCATGATTCTCAAAATCCTTATGATGCTAAAGACGAATGTTTTCTATAAGGACCATGATGAGGATTATGATGATCCCATTTACGGAGATTCTAAAGTTATGGTTTTAATGTCATTGTGAGATTCTTGTTTGGTTTCAAGATTTTGATTATGTTTGTTGATGTTGATCTCATCTTATGATTTTGCTCAAAAGGCATGATTCCTATCTCATGATTCCATATATGTTTCCATAACTCTCTTACTTCCAAAAGTTAAAAGTTCATGATCCTTAAAAACTTCTTATGACACTTAAGATGAGATGTTTTCTATGATGAACATGATGATGATGATCTTAATCCTAGAAAGTCCAAAGCTTATGATTTTAATGCTATTATGAGATTATTGAGCTTATTTCATGATTGTCTCGATTTTATTCATTGTTGTTGATCTCACCTTATAATAATTGTTCCTTCAAGGTGGGATAAACGATAATGATTGATCCATAATATAATCGGAGGCTACCGACCTTACGTCACTCCGATATAGTTGTGGCTTTGATTGGGCTCTCATGCATGCTTTATATATATGTATGTATTTTCTCACACCGAGCCGCGCTATAGTCGGCCGGGTACGACACCTATTGTGCAACCACTGATCAGTTGGTATTACACACCGAGTCCCGAAAGGGCCGGGTACGTTACACACCGAGTCCCGAAAGGGCCGGGTACGTTACACACCGAGTCCTGAAAAGGCCGGGTACGTTATGATGATGATATTATATATATGTATGTAACAAAAAGTTTTTTTTTTAAGGCTAAGCATGCATGGCATCCATATGTACAGGTTATCTCCTTTATTCCATGTTCCCTTTCATATCTGTATTATGTTGTTATTCATGCCTTACATACTCAGTACATTATTCGTACTGATGTCCCTTCTTGTGGACGCTGCGCTCGTACTGCAGTAGGCGAGGAGACGGATCGGACCGTAGGTGTTCTATCGGCGGATTCTCGGGAGCACTCCACTTACTTCGGAGCTGCATTCTATTTGGTATTGTCCTTATAATCATTTGAAATCTATGTAGAGGCTCGTAGACGTGTGTGTACAGTTAGATGTTTTACAGTTCCACCGGGTCATATTATGGTATAATATATTGGTGGCCTTGTCGGCCTTATTTTGAGCTTTTGAGACTTTACTGTTAGCCTTGCCGGCTTTATGATATACGTTATGATGTGGAGACCTTGTCGGTCCGTATATGAACACATGTGCTGAATGATCGGATATTCCTATGTTGGGCCTTTTCTCCGTGCAGGTGTTTTCTTTTGAGTTATGGTTTATAATGTTCAAAGTAACGGATAAATCAGTTGGTTCCCGACCTACGGGTCGGAGCCCGTCATACTCCTGGGAGGGGTGTGACACAAATGGCTATCTGAAAGAGTCAAGCAAGGTCAAATAGGTGTATTTTAAAGTTATCAACAAGTTAAGCAAGTTCAGAACTCATTTTTTAGCCTTAAATTTACCAAACAAAAGGGTCATAGAAAACAATTACAAGCATAGGAAGCCTTTTTAATCTAGGATTAGCTTAAAATGAGATCAAGGTGTCAAATAATGCAAGTACAGATTCAACATAGTCCCTGATTCCAAATTTCACTAATTAAAGTCAAAACAAGTTTCAAGTTCAGGTTGTTCAAGTTAATACTCAAAATAATTCTCAAAGATGACAACTTAATCACAGTTTTGTTCCCCAGAAACACATATAAGCTGTAATCATCAGTAAGGGCCACACATGGTTACTACAAGTCACAACAAAAGGAAGTTCCCAAATAGGAAACAATCAGGGCAGGTTCAAGTAGTCCAAAAAGGAGTTGAAAAAGGTACATTACACTCATCCTAGGCTCAAGGGCAAATCATTTGCACTCCTACAGGTCTATAAGTTCAGGAACCAAGTTCAACAGTCCATTCTAATCAATTTTAAGGTTATTAATTTCCAACTGAAGCTAGTGTATGTAGGGACAGTTTAACATTCTCAAGATAAAAAATAGATGCCTTTTCTACAACTTTTAGTCCTTTGAGCCATCAATAGCCACAATCTCCAAATGACAGGTTTTAGAAAAAAGTGTCAAATGGTACAGTTCATGCAAGTTCTGATGTTAAATGGTATAGAATGAGACAAATGTCTAGCGAAAAACAACAATTCACATAGGATAATCTTAGACAATCAGCTATAGCTAAATATGAGTCAACTACTAAGACAAGCATAGAGATGATACTTAAAGAGGAATCCATCAGAGACAAGCAAGTTCAGTTAAACACAAGTATGCAGGAATTTAGGAATGCCAAAGTTGATAGACAATTTTAAGCATCAACAGTTTAACTCAACCAAATGGGAACCAAGTCAAGAAGTACTACTTTTAGACATCAAGAAATTCAGTTTTAGTTTTTTTAAATGATCACATCAGATAAGAGAAAAATTTAATCATGATACACAGACAGAGGGAATACATAGACAGAGGGAAATCATTAATCACTCAGCACACCTCAGGTAAGATAGCAGACAAACATAAGGCTCCCAAAAACCTAAAATCTTTTAAAACTTTCCAGATAACCAACACCTCAAACAAACTCAGATCTTCATTTTTATTCAGAGTTATAAAAGGCTCATAGAGGATCTGAATGTACAAGTTGGGTAAAAACAGATATCACAAGGGCATTTATACTATACTTAAACCATTTTCAATGTCATAGACTTGACTACAAAAACTTACAACACATTTTTTAGCTTTTAAACAATATAGGCCCCCCTTTTCAAGCATTCAAAAGCTTAGACATGTAGTTTTTGACTTAATTTTAATCATGATAAGGTGAAAAGGTAGTATAAGTAGATTTTAAGGCAAATGGACACACAAATTTGACATAAACGAAGAGGACAGTCTTCTAATGAAGTTCTAAGGTTCAGAAGTTCCATTAGCCCATTAACTAGACATGTACAACATCAGAACACATGAGAAAAACCAGATTTTAAAGCCTGCACTATACTCTATACTTGTATTAGCATCATTTTTTATCTTGAACATGACTTGACTTGACAGAAACCTCAAAAGCCAAGAGATGATCATCACAAATGCACAGAACAAGACTTAAAACCCTTTGAACTTAACAAACATGTGAACTGCTAGCATAAAAGGACATTACAAAGTTTGAAAGGGCACAGAAATCACACAAGGAACCAAATAGCCTCTAATTTTACTTATTTCAATCCTATTTTGGACAAATTGTCACCTAAACATCCTTAACACACCCTTAATCTTACTTATTTTTAACTAAAACAACACATATTCTAGACAGGATACATATAGGAACTGCAGGTTGTTAACTTAAGCTACCCTTTAAGCTCATTTTCATCCTAAAGTTTTGAAAATCCTTAAACCAGTTTGAAAACCTCATTGTTTACTTAGTTTTAGTTATAACAAGTTCATCTCTTCATATCTTACTTCATTTTAGGAGAACACAGGCACATTACCTTCAATAAAACAGTAACTAATATCAATTCAGCCACAAGATCATCACAGTTTCAGTAGACAAGCACAAATATGAACTAAGCAAAGTAATAACAAGTGAAGAATAGACACATATATTACAAAAATTACATTGAAACAATATTAAAACAATATGATAGTAGATTGAATAGGTTATTACCTCTTTTTGGGGCAACCAAAAGATCAAATTGGAGAGATTGAATCAACTTCTTACACCAACACTTAAAATCCTTGAAACAACCTTTTCTTCTTGAATTTTTTGTATATTATATGTATATAAGAGCAGTGTAAGTAGTATAATATTTGTAAGGTTCTTATAGTAGTATATTAGTAGTGTTTTATAGTATATAGGTGGTATATAATGGTATATTAGTG
Source organism: Lycium ferocissimum (assembly GCF_029784015.1). Taxonomy (NCBI): domain Eukaryota; kingdom Viridiplantae; phylum Streptophyta; class Magnoliopsida; order Solanales; family Solanaceae; genus Lycium; species Lycium ferocissimum. Next base: position 22,508,477 of record NC_081345.1, read on the forward strand.
GTATATGATAGTATATAAGACTTATAGGATTTCTTAAATACTTAGGATTTTTAGCCCCGAAAAGAGGATCCTCTCGAATGGCAGAAATGCCTTCTATTTATAGGGAAGAATTAGGGTTCTAGGGACAAATTTGGAAACAAAACTCATTCCCAACCGAATTCCCCCCACAAATTCCCACATACAATCTTAAAATTCAAAAACAAGTCAAGACAAATCCAATTTCTAACCGAATTGTACTACCCGTACTATCCTTATCCAATTTCAGCCAATTTTTCAAAACATCAGAATAATTCCCGACGTATAGTACTATTTTTACACACAAAAATTCCTAAATTCTAGGTAAAGTATAGTGAGTCACACAAATAGCAAAAAAATAGTACCAATAACGTTCACATAGTACAAACAAAGGATAAAATCCCTCAAAATTTCCTAACAAATTTGGATTGGGAATTCCCCCTTAATAATTCTCATTTATGTGTCATGGTGCCAAGATAACAGCAGGCTCGAGGCCTCTATCCATGGCTCCCATGACACGGAGAAGAATAAGTGTAACTCCCAATATTAGGGTTTAAAATTGAACATTAAAACTTAACTAAAATTGAAATTAAAACTTGCCATTGACATTAGGAGGATGAGGGGAACAAAACCCCTCAAGAATTTTGCGAGAATGGCCATGGAATGGCCTTGGATAGAGATCGCGATAAAAACCCAAAACAAAAATCACCATTAACGAGCTTCAGTGAAAGAAAAGAGAGAGACGACCAAAATTATGAAAAATGGGTCTGAAGTTGTCCTATGACAACTTTGGTCTCTTTTGTACATAGAGTCCTCCCCCAAAACTTTTTCGAAAAGTTTAAAATGGCCTCTGTAGTTTAGAACATATTTTAATAAGGCCTTGTATATAATTAAAAAACTAAATACACAATTATATGAAAATACATATTCGCCTAAAAACCCTTATATAAACCCGCTTTTCAATATAACAGACTTTAGAATATGTCATTTTAAAATACGAGCTTTAATACGAGACTAATATTGACGTAGTTCCGGATAATATTTAAGTATGTGAAAAAATGCGGTCAGAATGAATTGTAACTCGTACGTTGTTTTAATTAACAATTTTCTCGAGTTAAATGGAACGGGATTTGTGTTATTTATTTTTTGACTTACATTTATGAAAATAAATAACTCGTAATTTCATATAATTGTCAATTTTCACAGAATAGTAATTAAACGTCAATTTTGCAATTTTCTCGAGATTTTTCATTTTTTAATTTTTTTAAGGGCATCCTCACCCCGTCTTGGACTCGGGAAATATGGAAATTAAAAATATACATTTTATGAGATGAAAATTAGGTGTCAGCAGAATGCATATGATAATATCCCTTTGTTTACTGCTAGGAACCCCTATTATTATGTTGGATAGGTGAGATTCGAATACAAGACCTCTGCTTACTCTAATACCATGTAGAAATGTGAGCTTAAGTATCGATGGAACACGTTTTAATTACTTAATTTTATTAAGTATATCAAGGGCATAGTTATTATCCACTACTAAAAGTGATCAAGTAAATAAAAAGAACTCCAGGATGCTCAGTCCCTACAAATTTTTAAATGTCAGTAGTGATTGCTTTTGGGATGGAGGGAGAAAAGAGTTTTTCAAACAAAATGGTGACGGAATATGAAAAAAATTGAGATGCAAGAGTTGCACATTTCAAAATAGTATATCCTTACTCCCTAGAGTATTTCCTACAAACTGGTAAAAGGAAATAAAGAAAATTGAGCATGAGGAGTTGCACATGTTAAAATTATTACTCTCTAGAGTGTTAGTGTCAATCTGGTTCTGATTTTGTGGAATTTGTGGTAGCCTAGACAAGCTACATATCTCTCGGTTTTCATATTCTTGCAACTTTTCTCTTCTCCATAGCCTATAAAATCTGATTGATGCTCCTCAGTTTTTACTCTACACAAACTTCTCTTCCTCTTGATATAGACTCTAAACTAAGTATTCCTTACTAAAAACCTTAATCTGGTTTTTGTTTTTGGACTTTGATCACTCAAATTTGTAACTTCTGAACTGTTTAGCCTTGTTGATACTGGAAAAAGATCCCAGTTTTAGTATTTGACCAATCATATATTGACATTTTGTGGCATTTTTTAAGCCTTCTAGGCAAATTGGTAAGGGCAGGGGCTTTTTGCAAGAAAAGGTAGTTTTGAACTTCTTTTTTCCTGGAAGATGATTGTGTTGTCCCAAGGGTACATGTCAATACGTACCTAAATTTCATATTGCTTCTGAACTTCTATGGAGATTTCTCCCTGGTCTTTTGTAATTTGTGTGTAGTTACAACTTGGATTTCATACTAAAATGACGCCAACGAGGCAGGTATTTTATTATGTTCGTTCGAGTTTACTGAAAACCTTTTACAATTGAATTGTGTTTTCTATCTATGTACATGTTCTGTTGTCACATTCGATACACTGCGCGGTATCTAACCGACTACTATTTCTCGATTTGTTGCCAGTAAAAGATCCGCTACTGTTTTGCAATATGGTTGGCTTTCTGAATACACTTGATGCTACTCTTGGTACTGCTTGTGTGCATCTTCGCTGGTGCTCTGGATGTAGTTGCATCCACTTTTGCTGCATGTCTTATTATCACGACCCAACTAGGGGCCATGACGGGTACCCAGGGCTAACCATCGAGCACCGCTCATACCATTACCTATCGTACTTATCAAGCGTTCATTCATTAATCTTATACTCTAATCATAGGAAAACCATTTTTCACTTTGAAACATAATTACCTTTATATACATAAGCCCTCCGGCTATCAAAATATTATACATACCATAAGGACATCGTGAGACCATACTACCCACACATACGTATCTATGAGCCTCTACTAGAGTACTAGACATATGGACCGGACAGGATCCCGTCATGCCCAAAATACATGTATGTATACAAAAGAATAAATCAATGGCACCTCCGGAACAATGGAGTGCTCTCAAGTCAACTAATAGCTCCTACGAGTACGGATCGCCTCCTGTCTCACTCCGAGCATGAACACGGGTCAAAAAAAAACGGACGTCGGTACGAACATTGTACCAGTATGTAAGGCATAAACAATAATAATACATCAATGAAATAAGGAAGCATCAAATAAGGAGCAACCCAGAAATCGATCAATTATAAAAAAAATAATGCATGCGCTTGCTTCGAATCATCATCATGTCATGTATGCATATATGTATAAGTTGCCCGACCTTATAGGTACGGTGTGATAATCATTAGCCCGCGTCCGGGCCTCCCGCGTCGGGGGTACCATCTCGTCGCCCAGTGGTGTCTTCCTATGCCCTCTAGACATGGTGTATACGCTGCCCGCCTTAGTGGTGTCTGCCCGGCCATATAGGTACGGTGTAATATCATCATCATATACTCATCATAATGGATGCATAGAAACTCAAAGACAACTATACTTTATTGGGGTGACATAAGATCGTAAACCCCCGATTCCATTATGGAGCATTCATAAGTATTACACCTCACCTTGAAGGAATTAGCATATAAGGTGAGTGTATACAATAAACAACATCAATGGATCGTAGTTAACATCACTAGCTTTGTAGGAACATCCTATCATGAACTCTAGAATCTTTGGACTCAAGCTCGTCATCATCATGTTCATAATATCTCTTATCTTTAACTCATATGGCTATTCATGAACATAGACTCTTAGTTTTCCGGAATGTAGGAAATTCATGGAGAAGGAGGGAAAATCATGCCATAAGATTCATGCCTTAGAAAGTAAGGACTAGCCTCACATACCTTTTCCTTTAGCTATTCTATCGTTTGATCGCTCTTCTTCGATGCTCGCGTTTCTACCTTCAAGAGAATTCACATCAACATTAGCTAATCGATTATATGAACGTGCTTACTAATGCTAGAGAAAATTGGGCGGCATTTCCTTTGCTTATACAAATTTCCTCATGTTACATATCAACTCCCAAATATCCATAACAACATTCACAATATTATAAGCAACAATCATCATTCATCTACATTATCCATATTTCACAATTTCACTTCAATTCCTCCATAATCATGGTCATAGTTCACTATTGCGTTTTCTCACATATAATACTTATCCCATGTTCTAAATGTCACTTATAGCATACTTACAATCACAACATATCAATATTCATGACTCATTCCAAACTACTACTCAAAATCTCATTATTCCTATCTTTGTAACCCATTTTCTATCTCCTTCCATAATCTAAGTCTTTCAACCTCTCATTACCTTAAACAATATGGAATGATCATAAAACTTACCTTAGATAGTGTAAGAATAAGCCTTGAGCGGAGATACTCCTCTTGCACCAAAACCACAACAACTTCTACTTAGATTCCTTGGCTTGGATGAACTTCAATGAGTTTCATACACTTAATTTTGTTGGTTTGATGAACTTGATCATAGATTTCTCTCTTGAGTTCTTATGGAAGAAGTGTGTGGAACCCTATATAAGCCTTGAGAGAGATGAAGAAGTGTGGGAAATGAGATTTGTGAAGTGGGATCACATTTATATAATTGAACTTAACTCAGCCCCGTCGGGACTTCCACGGACACTTATACGGTCAGTATAACATTGCACGACGATTATAAGTGGTCATGGTTCACCACCAGGCAAACATCATCTCTGCTTTGGTGTTATACGGACCCTTATATGGACCGTATAATGTTATACGGACCGTATAAGTCGGTCGTATAACCCTATTTTCCCGAAATGATCTCCGTCGTTCGTTTGATCTCCAATCCTTATGGAACCTTCTTGACACTTGTTTAACACCTCGTTAACAATATAAGGGACATTATAACTCTTCTCCAAAACATCATTAAGCCATCATTAATTTGGTACTCGTAAATCTTGTACTACACACAACATATACCTTGCTTTCCTTAACAACTTTCGTTTCCTACCTCAATTGTCTTTGAAATCTCATTTAGAATCATCAAATGTTATTTCGTACTTATCAAAACATCGTATACGTTGTTCCCTTCATTAGTCTATTCACTGTACATTAACAGAAAATTTTTGGGGTATAACATTCTTCCCCCCTTTTTGGAACATTCGTCCTCAAATGTTAAGCACTCGGGAATTCTACAAAAATTTCGCCAGAGTTTTCCTTGTAATATGGCACTACCATCCTGTCACAACAACCCACAATAACATTTCCTCACAGGGCCACAACACAATAGCAATAGGATTTGGCCACACACGACCCAAAAGCATAAAAAGGAAACATATATACCTCATAATATCGATGTTTCATCTTGAATCTCTTCCGAGGGTTGAAATAAGTGCGAGTATGTGGATTTCATCTTCTCTTCCGCCTTCCAAGTCATTTTTTCTCGATTGTTATTTCGCCACAAGACTTTAGCGACTACTTCCTTACTTCGAAGTCTCCGTACTTTTGTCTAATATGGCATGGGCACTTCTTCATAGACTAGCTTTTACGTCACTTGAACATCATCTATCGGAACAATCCTCGTAGGATCTCCAACACACTTGCGAACATTGAGGACATGAAAAAGCTTGGATGGACCGATTCAAGTTCTTGAGGCAAGTCCAATTAATAAGCTACTTGACCCACCTTGTGGATAATCTTATAGGGTCCGATATATCGAGGACTCAATTTTCCTTTCTTGCCAAATCTCATCACACCTTTCATTAGCGACACCTTCAAAAATACCCAATCATCAACTTGAAATTCTAAGTCTCATCGGCGGTTGTCCGCATAAGATTTTTGGCGACTTTGGGTTGTCAATAATCGATCTCGGATTACCTTGACTTTTACTCTTGCTTGTTAAATCAACTCGGGCCTATTGTCACGTACTTCTCCTATTTCAAACCATTCAATTGGAGACCTGCACTTCCTTCCATATAAAGCTTCATACGGAGCCATTTGGCTACTGGAATGGTAGCTATTGTTATATGCAAACTCGATAAGGGGTAAGTGGTCATCCCAACTACCACCAAAATCTAGAACGCATGCTCGTAGCATATCTTTCAAGGTCTGAATGGTACGTTCGGCTTGTCCATCAGTCTGCGGATAAAATGCCGTGCTAAGCTTTACTTGAGTACCTAGGCCTTCTTGGAAAGATTTTCATAACTTGGCTGTAAATTGCGCTCCTCTATCGGTGATAATGGATATCGGAATACCATGGAGTCGCACAATCTCCTTGAGATACAACCTTGCATAATCTTCGAGTATGTGGTTCTAACGGGAAGAAAATGAGCTCCTTTCGTCAATCTATCCACAATCACCCATATAGAATCATACTTGTTTCGGGAACGAGGTAATCCCACAATAAAATCCATGTTGATCACTTCCCATTTTGAAGTAGGAATTTCCATTGCTTGCAATAATCCTCCTGGCTTTTGATGTTCGATTTTCACTTGTTGGTAAGTTGGACTTTGAGCTACAAATTCTGCTATGTCTTTCTTCATTCCATCCCACCAATAAATTAGCTTGAGATCATGGTACATCTTTGTCGCTCTTGGATGAATAGAATACCGAGAATAATGAGCTTCTTCTAGAATTCGGCGACGTAATTCTGCAACGTTCGGAACACATAGCCTGGGTATCTAAGAATTCCATCCATAGACGTTTCAAATGGAGACTTTTCTTTTTTATGAAATGTGTCTCTGTAATGGCTCAACTGAGGATCTTCATATTGCCACTATTTCACTTCCATATTCAAGGATGAAACTGTGGGATTATTAATACCAATTCCTGAACTACCGGAATCAATTAGACGTACTCCAAGATTAGCTAGTTGGTGGAGCTCATGAATTAATTCTTTCTTCTCCGAAGGAACTTCACATAGGCTGCCCATTGATCGGCGGCTAGGCGCATCAGCTACTACATTTGCCTTTCCGGGGTGGTATAAAATATTCACATCATAATCTTTCAATAATTCTAACCATCACCTCTGCCGCAGATTTAACTCCTTCTATTTGAAAATGTATTGAAGACTCTTGTGATCTGTATAGATATCAACATGAACACCATACAAGTAATGTCTTCACATCTTTAATGCATGAATAATCGCAAACCAATTCGAGATCATGAGTTGGGTAGTTCTTTTCATGTTTCCGCAGGTTGTCTCGAAGCATAAGCGATGACTTTCACCGTCTTTGCATTAACACACATCCTAATCCAACACCGAAAACATCACAATATACAACATAACCATCGGCCGTCTTTCACGGGAGTATCAAGACGGAGTCAAGTTAATCTATCTTTCAACCCTTGGAAGCTGCGTTCACAAGCATCATTCCACTGAAATTTAGCTGACTTTTGGGTTAGCTTCGTCAATGGGGCTGAAATAGATGAAAATCCCTATATGAACCTTCTATAGTAACCTGTCAATCCCAAAGAACTACGGACTTCTAGGCGTCGTAGCCTTGGCCAAGTCTTCACGACTTGATTTTCGAGTATCAACTCGAATGCCGTCATCCGAAATAACGTGACCCAAAAATGTCCACGAGAATTCGGCCAAAACTCGCACTTTGAAAATTTTGCATACAATTCCCGAGTTCGAAGAATTCTAAGAACAATACGTAAATTGTCACGACCCAGCCCCGTAGGCCGTGACTAGTGCCCGAGTTGGACACTCGCATACCCACCTGTTGACTATGATCAATCCACAACTAACATAATATGAAACTTATAAAAAAAAAAAAAAACAAACGTCATCTCGGAACCGTCGTATATATATATACATATCACGGAACTTTGTCTCTGAGGAGTTACAACTTTCAACCGATAACATCGCACGTAAGCCGGCAAGGCTATCATAATATAGGGAACGTCCCGGCCCATACACAAGCCGACAAGGCTACCATAACACACACTTCCAAAACATATATATATATATATCGCAAGCGGGACAAGGCCGCCACTACACACAACATCCCAAAACATATATATACGCAAGCCGACAAGGTTGCCACTACGAATGGGAACGCCCCAAAAAACATAAGTCATACTGGACGTACATAACCGAACAAAGAACTATATACAACCCACACATATGTCTGAGACCTCAAGAGTAACAACAGTAACATATGACATGAAAGCTGTGGCCTCGCCGTACCCACGATAAACACATATATACAACAAAGGATACGTACCAAAAATCTAGGCTCCCGGACAAGGGAGCACTCCAAGATAGCCGAATAGATATCCTAAGTGGCGGATTACCAAAACGAGCATCCGTACTGCGGGCATGAAACGCAGCCCCCGAAGAAAAGGGGTCGACGAGATATGTCTTGAGTATATAAAGCATGAAATACAATAAGAAAGATCATAAGCTGAAGTAGGGTTTCCGGGGAGACAAGTATAATAGTCAAGAAGTCACGTACTGTACCTTACGAATGAAATCATCATATCATTATCATATCTTGTACCCGGCCCATTATGGGACTCGGTGAATAAAGTCGTGTACACGTATACGTACCCGCCCATCATGGGACTTGGTGCCATATCATATAATCGTATCATCATATCATTATATCATCATATCATCGTATCATCATATAAAGCGTACCCGGCCCTCAGTGAGGGACTCGGTGGATAATATAGTAAAATGTGCGTGATAACATACCCGCCGGGACTCGGTGAAAGATGTAATAACGTATGCACGAGCGAGTAGTGAGTAACCATATGCATATAAATCATCTTTTGAGACTCAATAGATAAGTAGACAATCAACGCTCGAGCATCGTGATGATAGTCATACTCGATACTCTTTGAATATCATTATGAACTATATCAAATAAAGCCTCAGGGATGATAGACATGTATCAAATTAATACGGAACAGCTTATGAAAGTTATGGTCATTAGTCATTATGGAGTCTTTCAAGAATAGGAACTTTTATGCATCATTTACTATCCAATCATATAAAAGACTCGAGAAGCGTAGCTGACTATTCTAAGAGTTCTAAATCGTCGAAGTGAATAAGAATCATAAATCATGCTCGGAACTAGTGAATAGAATTACCCCAAAGCTCTTTCATGTCGTACATTACTTACGTCTAGGACATGCCAAAAGAAAGAAAGGATGGCTTTACATACCTTTAGCGTTTACTCGCAACACAACACGTATCTGCCCAATAGTACCTCAACCTATATTAAGACGTCAAGAACTACGGTTAAGCTACCGGGAGATTCAAAACGTATTCTAACGTTAATAACTCCTTTCTAGATAATTAGACGACGTTTTCCTTATTTTCACCAATTACATAACAACTAAGCCAACATCAATAACCACACATTCAAGTACTAATTCAAGACTATTCAAAACAAGACTCGAGAACGCTCCGGACAGCCCGTACAACATTCCAAACAGCCCACATTCACAATATTCGATAACAATCCACATACGACTACTACATATTCAAATTACTCTTAATGATTCATAGTCGTAACATTTTCATCTAAACAACCTTACAATAGCCCAACCAACACACAACACAACATATACTCTTAATTACCATTAATCTTCCAAGCTCAACAAGAACAACAACAACACATTAGACAACCCCTAACTAGTAACGTAAGGATGCCCGATAACTTCACGAACATCTACGGACATGCCAAACAAACCATTTACGTTTATTATACATTCCTTAACACATTCTTTTCATCCAAATTCATAAACTATACCAATAACCACACGTTAACAACATTATCCATTTAGATGCAAGAAACTATACTAACACCATATTAACTTCTACACACCACAAATAATTACAACTCCAACTTGAACCATTAAATACCTTCATTCTCATCATAAAATTCATAACAACAACAACCAATACTAAGTAAAATTAGTTCACCATCTTCTACACAAAAATGCCCCTACACGGCTTCAACACCAACATACATAATTTCATGAATTTCATCCATATCTACAAATTACAATACGTTCAAACCACCCTTAACACATGTAAAAGAAGATTAAACCTTACCTTAACACTTGACTTCTCAACTTGGCTAGGATTTGTGAATTGAAATAATACTTGTTCTTCTTTGCTCTCTTTGCCTCTAATGACTACTTTCACATCACAATTTGCCCTTCCAATTTGGTTGGAACACCTTGAAAAATCAATTTGGATCAAGGTTGAAAGCTTGCTAAAATTGACCATGGCCGAGAACTTCTCTTTTTCCATCTCTAAGTTTTCTATATTGTGAAGATGATGAAATGAAGCTCTTAGTCATCAACTTACTATATATAGGATGTCCATAGGCTGAACACGTGTCCCACTCATAGCTTGAGCCAATCCAATTTGGCCACCATGGGTGGGGCCCACACTACCACTAATGGCCAATTAATGAATAATTAAATCTTAATCCCCACTTAATAATCTAATCATGGTTAATTAACCTCTAATATCCATTAATATTTCCATACCAATTAAAATTTATAAGCAACTTGTGCATTAAAACAAAATCGGAGGTTAAAAGTCTCTACCTCGCATCCCAAAATAGTCTTGTCCTTAACTTATCGCGATTAGCTTAAAATATCTCAATGTACAAAAATACGGGATATAACACAAATGGTCTGCATGTTCTGATTACGTGAGAGTATACCAGAATATCATCAATGAATACTATTACGAATAAATTCAAGAGAGGCCTGAATACATTATTCATCAAATTCATGAACACTGTCGGAGCACTAGTTAACCCAAATGACATCACTCGGAATTCATAATGGCCATATCTCGTTCTGAAAGCTGTTTTGGGAATATCTTCTTTTTAACTCTCACTTGATGATAGCCCGATCTTAGGTCTATTTTGGAAAATCACCTGGCACCTTCTAATTGATCAAACAAATCATCAATCCTTGGGAGAGGATATTTGTTCTTTATTGTCACCTTATTCAACTGCCTATAATTGATACACATCTGTAAGGAACCGTCTTTCTTTCTCACAAATAGGACTGGTGCTCCCCATGGCGATGAACTGGGTCTAATAAACCCCTTTTCAAGAAAATCTTTCAACTGCGCCTTTAGCTCTTTCAATTACGAGCCATTCGGTAAGGAGGAATAGAAATAGGCTTGGTATCCGGTAACACATCAATAGTGAAATCAATCTCTCTTTCCGGAGGAAGGTCTGGAAGTTCATCTGGAAATACATCCGGAAATTCATTCACTACCGGAACGGATTGGAAAGTTCGTGGCTTTTCTTCGGTGTCATGAACTCGGACTAAGTGATAAATATAGCCCTTAGCTATCATCTTTCTTTCCTTAAGGTAGGAAATAAACCTACCTCTTGTAGATGCTGTATTACCCTTCCATTCAAGCACGGGCTCTCCCGAAAATTAAAATCGAACTACTTTCATTCGGCAATCAACATTAGCATAACATGAGGCTAACTAATCCATACCCATAGTCACATCGAAATCTAACATTTCCAGCTCAACTAAATCAGTTTTAGTCTGGCGGTCGCATATCACAATTACACAATTTTTGTACACTTGTCTAGCTATCACGGGATCACCAACCGGAGTAGATACCTCAAAAGGTTTGATTGGCTCGGGTTTCACCCCAATACGACCAGCAACATAAGGAGTAATATAAGATAGGGTAGAACCCGGATCTATCAATGCATGACATCATGGAAAAATACGGATAATATACCTGTAACCACATCCGGGGAGGACTCGAGATCCTGTCGTCTGGCTAAACATAGATACAGGGCTAAGTGGCACACGCGTAGATGCTCCCTCTTGCCTCTACCTTAGCTTTGGCGGAATTTGGGAGTCCGCGCTACGGGCGCAACGAAGAGGAACCAACCGCTGATCCTGTGGGCTGAATCTTAACTCTACCACTCATCGACGGGTAATCTCGCATTATGTGCCCAACCTGGCCACAGGCATAGCAAGCATCTGAACCTTAGCGACACTGTCCGGAATGTAATCTACCGCACTGGCTGTATCGCGGTACTGGGGGTCTCCTCTGGCTATAATCTCCCTCAAACTGAGAACCTGAGGCCTTCGAACTCTGACCCTGTCCTGAACGAAAGGAGCGATCAAACCTCCTACCTGTAAATCGTGGGGGTGCACTAGTCACCGAGGGGCCTAAGTGTCTAGAATATGTGGTACACCGGTCCCCCTCCGTAATCACTACCGCCCCCGTAGATCCGGCCCTTTTGCTTTGCCCCTCTATCAATATCATAATCGCCCCTTTGCGGATGTTGTTGTCCTTCTAAATTCGGGTAGGCTTTGAATGCGGAAAATATCCATCCCATCTTGCAACGAAGCCGTCAAGCAGTCCTTGAACAAATGTGGCCCTAAGCCACTCACGAACCTGTGCACTATATCCCTATGTCGGCTACCATAGTCGGGGCATATCTAGCCAATGAATTAAACTGAAGGCTATACTCCCGGGCACTCATATTTCCTTGTTTTAGATTTAAGAACCTATCCGCTCTAGCTCGGCGGACCTCGGGTGGCAAATAGTGACGGATAAAGGCATCTACAAATTCTTGCCAAACGGGAGGAGGCGCATTCTCTTTTCTTGATGATATCCAATTATTGTACCATAATACCGCTACATCTCGGAGTCTATAAGATGCCAACTCCACAGATTCAGTTTCAGAGAAATGAATAATCTTCAATGTCCTCAACATTTCATCAATAAAGCCTTGCGGATCTTCATCCGCTTTTGACCCGGAAAACTCTGGAGGATTCAAACTCATGAAATCACGGGCTCTGGTACTAGCTGACTGATCACTTGGACCAAAGATTCTGCCGCTATGCTTGGGCGAAAACTAACTGCATCAATAGATAAATAGCCTCGGTCACTTGTTGACCCGAAGTAGCCGGTAGAGGAACTGGAGGCATAGGAGCTGGAGCTGAAGCTCCCTCTTGTTCTTCTAAATTAGGCGAAGTGAGAGAAGCATTAGATGGAGCCTCATTATGTGATTCACCCTCTTCTACATTCATTGGCAGCTCCCTTTCTACCCACCTTTTCATCATAGTCTTGCCATCTTCACGGCGACTTTTTCCCTTTGGCGGCATTTCTGAAATCATAGGACACTATTAGGGAGGAGAAAATCTTATACACGGCTCTATTGCACGATCTCGTAAGAAGAAGAATGGTCATATTTCCTAAATGCCCTGTAGCCTCCTATTTATTAGTGTGGCGCGCAACACACCATAAACAAGACTACTAGACATGGCTCGTATACACTTCCTAGGACCGAATCGCTTACGATACCACTTTTGTCACGACCCAACTAGGGGCCAGACGGGTACCCGGGGCTAACCACCGAGCACCGCTCAAACCATTACCTATCGTACTCATCAAGAGTTCATTCATTAATCTTATACTCAAATCATAGGAAAATCATTTTTGACTTTGAAACATAATTACCTTTATATAAATAAGCCCTCCGGCTATCAAAATATTATACATACACTAAGGACATCGTGAGACCATACTACCCACACATAGGTATCTATGAGCCTCTACTAAAGTACTAGACATATGGACGGGACAGGACCCCGTCATGCCCAAAATACATGTATGTATACAAAAGAATAAACCAATGGCACCTCCAGAACAATGGAGTGCTCTCAAGTCAGCTAATAGCTCTTACGAGTCTGGATCGCCTCCCTGTCTACTTGTGGGCATGAACACAGCGTTCAAAGAAAACGGACGTCAGTACAAACATTGTACCGAGTATGTAAGGCATAAATAATAATAATACGTCAATGAAATTGTTACACCTCGAAAAATTCCCGTTAACGTACAGTGAATAGGCTGACAAAGGATAAGACGTATACGGTGTTTTGATAAGTAAGAAATAGTATTTAATGGCCCTAATTAATATTTCCAAAGACATTTGAAGTAGGAGACGAAAGTTGGTAAGGAAAGTAAGGTATATGTCATGTGTCGGGCAAGATTTATGAGTATCGAATTAATGATGACTTAATGAAGTTTTGGAGAAGAGTTGTAATGTCCCTTGGATTGTTAATGAAGTGCTAAATAAGTGTTAAGAAGGTTCCATAAGGATTTAAGAACAAACAAATAAAGGAATTGAGAGTGTGGGAACTTTGGTAAAACTTGGCAAAGTTTTCGGACAAAATTTTGGTCCACATTGGTGGGGGAATATCTCCTAGAATATGAGGTGTTTTCGTGTGTTTCTTTTTACCAAATTGAATTTCATCGAGTCTAGTTTCTAACGCAACAAACCGCTCATCAATGTGACGTCTGAGTAAAACGTTATGGCCATTCTACGACAGACTATCTGAGCAGAGAAATCCTACGGACCATTTGACGCCCCGTAGAATTTTTGACGGTCCGTAGGAAACCCTACGGTCCGTCAAATGGACCAAGCCCAGCGTCAAATGGTCACAGTGACCCATTTTTTACTAGGCAGTTCTACGGACAATTTTGACGGTCCGTAGGAATTTATACGGCCCGTCAAAATGGGCGTAGAATTGCCCGACAGGATCAGATTTTTAAGTCATTAAAAGGAGACCCACGTTCAATTATTTCATTTCATTCTCATTCCACACAAAGTCAAGAAATCTCTAGAATATTCTCCACCCTTCACACACAAGAAATCAAAGGAAATCAAAGATCAATACCAAGAAATCAAGTGAATCAAGTGTAAGAAATTCATCAAAGTTCATCTAAGTCAAGAAATCCCAAGAAAAGTGAGCAAGGGTTTTTGTGTAAGGAGAGTATTACCACTCAAGGTTTATTCCTACACCATCTAAGGTGAGTTTCATGATCTTTTCATATTATTTGAAGTATTGAAAAGTTGAAATACTTGGATTTTACTAGAACATAGAAAATGGGTCATAAATGTGGGATTAGTGCTAGTGCTGAGTAGTAGTTTGGAATGCATCATGAAAATGGATATGTTGTGATTGTAGGTAGATTGTGAATGCCATTTAGAACATGGAATGAGAATTATACATGGAAGAATATAATAGTAAATTATGACCATGAATATGGATGAATTGAAGTAAATTGACAAGTAAGGATAATGTAGATGAATAAAGGCTATTGTGATGATATTGTGGATATTATTAGGGACGTTTGGGAGTTGATATGGAATATAGAGAAAGTTGAATAAACAAAGGAAATGCTGCCCAATTTTCTTTAGCTTTAGTAAGCCCTTCTTATAATTGTCTAGCTAATGTCAATACGAATTCTCTTGAAGGTAAAACGTGTGCATTAAAGGACAACGAGCAAGCAATAGAATAGTTAACCGACAAAGGTATGTAAGGCTAGTCCTTTCTTTCTAAGGCATGAATCTTATGGCATGAATTTCCTCCTTCTTTATGAATTTCCTATCTTCAAGAAAACTATGAGTCCTTGTTCATGAATAAGGCATATGAGATAAGAGATATGCGATGAGTACGATATTGATGATGATGAGCTAAGTCTAAAGAAGCTATAGTTCATTATATGATGTTCCTATAAAGCTAATGAAGCTATCCATAGTTCATTGATGTTGATTGTTGTATACACTCACCTTATGTGCTAATTCCTTCAAGGTGAGGCGGAACGTCCATGAATGCTCCATAATGAAATCGGGGTTCACGACCTTACGTCACCCCGCTAAAGTATAATCGTCCATGAGTCCTAGGCATGCATTATGATGATTTATGATGAGCATACTATGATGAGTAACTTATGATAAAGCCATGATATGCCCATGAGATGAATAATAATGGTAAGTATATAATATTTTATGAAGTGCCATGAATGCGATATTACTTTCCCAGATTGTCCTTAGTTCGAATACATGCCTTACGAAAAGTTATGCTAAGCTTATGAGATGTATGTGATGATGATGAGATATACCGAGCCTCGTCATGGCCGGGTACGGAAGACATATATGTGATACTGTCGAGCCACTAGGTTGCCGAATACGGATATTGTCGAGCCACTACGTGGCCGAATACGGATACTGTCGAGCCACTACGTGGCCGAATACGGATAATGTTTAATTATGTATAAGCAGATACGGTACTATAATATGTATATGTATGTGTTATGACGAATGCAAGATGATGATAAGGTTATGATTAGTTATGCTAAGGTTATGATATGCTTATGTGACGTATAAAAATGTTAAGGATGATGCCGAGCCGATATGGCCGGGTACGGGGCTGTATTGCATATGTAAGTGTGTGGATGCACCAAGTGTATCTTTAGAGGAATAGAAAGGGGTATGTACGTACGACGAGTGTCAAGAAGGTATTATGAGACATGGACAGTTCCTTTATTTTATGCTATCCCTTATGCTCCTATTATGTATTGTTATTATTGATGCTTTACATACTCAGTACATATTTAGTACCGACGTCCGTTTTCTTTGACGCCGTGTTCATGCCCACAGTAGACAGGAGACGGTGCATCCATAGTAGCTATCGCCGATTGGCAGGAGCCCTCCTTTATTCTGGAGGTGCCATTTTGAGACAGTATTTTGTGTACATACATTTTGGGCATGACGGGGTCCTGTCCCGTCCATATGTCTAGTACTCTAGTAGAGGCTCGTAGATACGCAGTGTGGGTAGTATGGTCTCACAGTCTTCATGTATATGCATGTATATATTATTTTGATAGCTGAAGGGCTTACGTTCATAAAAGTAAATATGTTTCATATGATGATAGTTCTTTTATGATTATAAGTATATATATTATGAATGAGAGCAGATAAGTAACAGAATGAGCGGTGTTCGGTGGTTAGCCCCGGATACCCGTCATGGCCCGTAGTCGGGTCGTGACAGAAATAAGAAAGCATCAAATAAGGAGCAACCTGTAACTGACTGTCAATTATAAAAGAAATAATGCATGCTGGCTTACTTCAGCATCATCATCATGTCATGTATGCATATATGTATAAGTTTCCCGACCTTATAGGTACTGTGTGATAATCATTAGCTCATGTCCAGGCCTCCCGCGTCTCGGGGTACCATCTCATGCCGCCCACTAGTGGTGTCTGCCCATGCCGTCTAGACATGGTGTATACGCTGCCCGCCTTAGCGGTGTCTGCCCGGTCATATAGGCACGATGTAACATCATCATCATATACTCATCATATTGCATGCATAGAAACTCAAAGACAACTATACTTTATCGGGGTGACATAAGGTCGTAAATCCCCGATTTCATTATGGAGCATTCATAAACATTCTGCCTCACCTTGAAGGAATTAGCATATAAGGTGAGTGTATACAATAAACAACATCAATGGATCGTAGTTAACATCACTAGCTTTGTAGGAACATCATATCATGAACTCTAGAATCTTTGGACTCAATCTCGTCATCATCATGTTCATAATATCTCTTATCTTTAACTCATATGGCTATTCATGAACATAGACTCTTAGTTTTCCGGAATATAGGAAATTCATGGAGAAGGAGGGAAAATCATGCCATAAGATTCATGCCTTAGAAAGTAAGGACTAGCCTCACATACCTTTTCCTTTAGCTATTCTATCGTTTGATCATTCTCCTTCGATGCTCGCGTTTCTACCTTCAAGAGAATTCGCATCAACATTAACTAATCAATTATATGAACGTGCTTACTAATGCTAGAGAAAATTGGGCGGCATTTCCTTTGTTTATACAACTTTCCTCATGTTACATATCAACTCCCAAACATCCATAACAACATTCACGATATTATAAGCAACAATCATCATTCATCTATATTATCCACATTTCCCAATTTCACTTTAATTCCTCCATAATCATGGTCATAGTTCACTATTGCATTTTCTCACATATAATACTTATCCCATGTTCTAAATGTCACTTATAGCATACTTACAATCACAACATATCAATATTCATGACTCATTCCAAACTACTACTCAAAATCTCATTATTCCTATCTTTGTGACCCATTTTCTATCTCCTTCCATAATCGAAGTCTTTCAACCTCTCATTACCTTAAACAATATGATATGATCATAAAACTTACATTAGATAGTGTAAGAATAAGCCTTGAGCGAAGATACTCCTCTTGCACCAAAACCCTAGCTTCACTTCTACTTATATTCCTTGGCTTGGATGAACTTCAATGAGTTTCATACACTTAATTTTGTTGGTTTGATGAAGTTGATCATAGATTTCTCTCTTGAGTTCTTATGGAAGAAGTTTGTGGAACCCTCTAGAAGTCTTTAGAGAGATGAAGAAGTGTGGGAAATGAGATTTGTGAAGTGGGATCACATTTATATAATTGAACTTAACTCAACCCGTCGGGACTTCCGCGGACACTTATACGGTCCGGATAACATTGCACGGCCCGTATAAGTGGTCGTGGTTTACCATCAGGCAAACATCATCTCTGCTGGGTGTTATACGGACCCTTATACGGACCGTATAAGTCGATCGTATAACCCCATTTCCCTGAAATGATCTGCGTCGTTCGTTTGATCTTCAATCCTTATGGAACCTTCTTGACACTTGTTTAACACCTCGTTAACAATCTAAGGGACATTATAACTCTTCTCCAAAACATCTTTAAGCCATCATTAATTTGGTACTCGTAAATCTTGTCCGACACACAACAGATACCTTGCTTTCCTTAACAACTTTCGTTTCCTACCTCAATTGTCTTTCAAATCTCATTTAGAATCATCAAATGTTATTTCTTACTTATCAAAACATCGTATACGTCGTTCCCTTCATTAGTCTATTCACTGTACGATAACGAAAAATTTTCGGGGTGTAACACTTATGCAAATGGTTAAATACACTTTTGGTGCGATACCACTATAGCTCATATGTTCAACTGTCATTTTTGTTGCTTTTGTCAGATGATCTACTGCTAACAGAGTCATCATTCATCTCTGGTTTCTTTGAGACGCAATCACTAACAATT
Source organism: Lycium ferocissimum (assembly GCF_029784015.1). Lineage (NCBI taxonomy): Eukaryota > Viridiplantae > Streptophyta > Magnoliopsida > Solanales > Solanaceae > Lycium > Lycium ferocissimum. The sequence continues at coordinate 22,527,411 of NC_081345.1, forward strand.
GTTCATTAACAACTCTGTAGGTATTTTGTAATGACCCATTTGGTCGTTATTGCGTTCCCGGCCCTTTTGATCCCTTCCGAGCTTTATTAGCTCATATTTGACCCACGGGGATAGTTGGCATGCTTCCCGAGGTCATCAGACTTGATTTGGGTAAGTTTTAGAGAAATTTGGCTCTTAAGTGAAAATCATTTGACTCATAGTTGACTTTTGGATAAACGGACCTTTTTCAGGAATCCGTCAATTCCGAGAGGTCCGGAGGGTCTTTTAGAACTTGTGTGTATATTCAGTTCGGTTCCCAATGCACTCAGGTGCATTTTGGGACTTCAGTTGGGAAGTTAATTTTGAGGTATCGGGGATTGACTCGGTCAACGAGACCTCCGTTGGGAATTTTGAGGCCACAAGTGCGTTCGTAGCGTGTTTTTATATGTGTCTATGTATGTGGTATGTGTACAGATGGCCTCGGGTGATAGTCGGAATTTCGAGATAGAGATTGTGATTATTTGGGGAATTCTGGTTATAGCGGGCACCAGTACAACATCAGTGGCACTGCTATAGCGGTGGGCTTGTCGCCACAGTGACCTAGTGCAATGTTGGATGACCGTTGCTGCGGTCTAAGAGATCATCGAGGTGGGACCGCCGCCGAGGTCTCGTTGTCATAGAGACGGTGTCGGTATGATTATTTCATTAACTGAGCATTAAAAGTCCTAAGTCCCTCATTCTTTATTATTACGACTTTGGGGTTTTTGAGAGCTTTTCAAGGTGATTCTTGGTGGTAAGTTCTTCTATCTTCCTTGCTATTTCACTTTCCATAATCACCTTAGAATTCCTTTATCATGATAGCTCATTAAGTATTTGATGATTTAAAAGAGGGTTCAATGAGTTCTTCTTTCTAGGCTTCTAAATCTTGATTTATTGGTTGGGTTAGCTCTAGTAAGCATGGAATTGATGATTAGAACCTATTATTGCATGATTTCTTCCTAATTAGTGGCTAAATTATGGGATTTTGGAGTTAGGGTTTATACCCAAATTTGAGGATTTTTCCTGGACTCTGAATTTGAGTAAATTTTTTGTTCTTCTAGCTTGATATTGATGGGAAATGATCACCTAGAGATTTAATTTCATGTTGAGACATTTAGATTCCTAATTTCACCTTTCTAGTTCATAAACCCTATTCCATAGGTTGGGAATTTGGGTCTTGAATAGAAGTAGGCTTTGAATGATGTTCTCCGTGATTCTAATTTCATGATTCGAACATGCTTAGACTTTCATTATCTCGAGGCTCAAAGAGAAGGGAAGGCTAAGATGTGATTGTTGGATACTTGTTCAGCCTTCCAAGTAGGTTATGGTTTACCTTATGGTGAGACTGTCACGATCCAACCGGAGGGCCATGACGGGCACCCGAAACTATCCTACCGAGCACCTCTTAACATACTTCTCATTATCGTTATAGGTGGACCATGAAAGATAAATTATGAATAATATAATCTATAAGGGCATGAATCCATAAGATAATAGCTCATCTATATGATCATCACCAGATATATATATATATATATATATACAAGCTGACAAGGCTTGCCAAAAATGATATACAAAAGTATAAATCAGTAAGGTTACGGAGCATCTACTATACACATATGTCTATGAGCCTCGATAAGGAGTGCATAACATCATAAAGATGGGACAAGACCCCGCCGTGCCCAGGTATGTACACAAAAAAAATAGTACCACTAGACCGCAGCTCCGAAGCAAATGGAGCACTCCTGAGAAGTCACTGATGAAGCACCTAAGGATCTGATCCGTCTCCCTGCCTACTTGCGGGCATGAACGCAGCGGCCACAAACAAAAGGTCGTCAGTACGAATAATGTATTGAGTATGTAAGGCATGAATAACAACATAATAAAGATATAGAAAGTAGCATGAGATAAGAGAGATAACATGTACATCTGATTGCCTCTTGAGGCGGATGTCGTGCATGCTTAGCTTTTTAAAAAAAAAAAACATTTTTCATATATATATATATATATTGCTGTGAAATGTGCAGCCCGGTCCATATATCATATCATCCCGCATCCGAGGCATCCCGCGTCCGGGGTAACATCATAACCTGCCCACTGCAGTGGTGTGCACATCTAGGTGCCTGCCCGGCCGACTATAGCACAAATAAGGTGTGAGAAAATACATACATATATATAAATCATGCATTAGAGCCCAAATAAAAGCTATAACTCTATCGGAGTGACGTAAGGTCGGTAAACCTCCGATTATCATTATGGAACTATCATCATGAAGATATCTCACCTTGAAAGAACAAAATCATAATATCAATGAATGACATCAATAATCATGAAACAAGCTCAATAATATGATAAGAACATAAAAAACTATAAGCTTTAGTATCTCTAGAAATGGGATCATCATCATCATGGAGAACACTTATCAATAATATCATAAGAGAACACTTATCAATAATATCATAAGAACCTTGAGAATCATGAGTTTCTAGCATTTTTAGGAATAAGAATATTATGGATATCGTGTGTAGGTTCGCAACAAAGGAATCATGCCTTAAGAAAGAAAGGGTTAGCCTTAACATACCTTGTCGTCCAAGCAATCCAACAATCGAGCTAATTGCAACTAGCACGCCAATCTTATAATAAGCAATACATATGCAAGCTTAGATGGCGCTAGCATATCACATATATCCACGACAACTTGGTTCTAAAATAAATCAGGCAGCATTTCCCCTTACTCTCCAATCACCTCAACATGTACAACAGTCCCACGATAACAACAACAAGCTTACAAAAGTCCTTAAATACTCCTTTCACTGTCCATCTAAAGAATACACTCCAAACAGCCCAAAGTATACCAACATACAATAAAAATATACACTTTCTTTTATGGCTGGGCATAAACACCGAAAACCGAAAAATCGGACCGAACCGAATTAATTCAGTTTTTCGGTTTCAATTTTTTGGTGTTTCAGTTTGGTTTCGAATTTTTTTTATGACAAATTCGGTGTTCGGTTCCGGGTCAACGGTTCTTCGGTATTTCGATTTAATCGAAGTTTTTTTTTTTTTTTTGGAAGATTTACTACATGAATACAATTTTTTTTACAACACTCAATCCACTCTCTCAGGCCCAAATTAATGTATATAATTAATGAAAGAAGCTGCTAAATTCCAAAAGCCATCAAAGATTCAACTGGAAAATTTTCCATTCAACAATCAAAAGGGCCTACAAGAATGGAATAAATTATTCAGAGATTATAATGCAAAATAGAAGACAATTGATAATAATCACAAAAAGATTTTGTTTATTGTCGGATGTTTGGTTCATCAGATTAAAATTTGGACGTGAGATGTACAATTTAGAGCATCTATAGTTTTAAATTGGATAAATAAATTTGTCTTCTCTAATACTCGTGGCCTATATTAAATCATTTTTTCCAATCTGGGATTGGTTTTTATACCATCTTGATCAAAATAATTAGTTGAATGTATATAAATGATTATCAGACAAATAATACTTTTAAGAGGAAGATAAAATAAAGCATACAAGAATATGGTCTACTAATTCGGTGCGGTGTTCGGTGTTGTAAAAAACCAAATTAGAAAAATTGAAATCGAACCGAACCGAACTAATTCGGTGCAGTGTTCAGTGTCAACTTTCAAAAAACCGAACCGAACTTTGAAAAAACCGAACCGAAGAACCGAACGCCCACCCCTACTTCCTTTCTTCCCAACCAAGGAGTATAATCTCATCATCACATCAACAACATTAGATACTACTCATATTCATGGAAATTAACTTAACAATATAGCCACAAGATGCTCAAAATAGTCCTTGAACTCAACATAGTTCCTAACTCATGTTTGGACTTCTCTTCACCTTTTCTTTCTTCAATCAGTTTGCATAATTATCAAACAATATCAATAATATCATACCCAAGAAATTACATTTAAACTAGACTAAAATCCCGCAAAAACTTCTTTTCAAATTCAATTCATAGCCAACAACTACAACACAACACTTTATGACTTTTCTCCACAACTCTTTCCACTTTCAAGACTTGTTAAACCTTCAAATCAACTTAACATAACAGATAAGATGAAGAACATACCTTGTATTTGAAGAATTTCAACTCACACAACCTGCTCCAAGATTTAATCCCCACAACTCCAAGTGAAAACAAGAACATCCAACTTCCATAAATTAACTTAGGTTTACAAGGTTGATCTTCTCTTGATTTTGATTTGGAATGATTTGGAGTGTTTATGGATGTTACGGGAAGCTTAGAGAGACATTAGGGATTTATTTTGGGGAGAAAATGAGGCCCAAGTCGTGGAAACATCTATTTATAGGCTTGGGAAAAAAAATCCACCGACTTTCAACTTTCTAGAAATTTCAGGTAAGGTACGTCCAAAATGTACGTCCTTTTGTACGGTCCGTACTTTATCCCCTACTTTTCAACAAACTTAATTTCTTCGATTTACTTGATCTCGAAACCTTTAAACACTTTCTTATCACTTATTAAAAGTATTCCTTAACCTTATAAGGGTTCCATGACCTCTCCGGGCTTATTTTAGTTTACATACGACGCAAATGACGTGATAATATTCGAGGTGTAATAAAGATTTCGATTAGCGAAACGTATATTTAGATGATATTATCGGAGAATGCATGTAAAATTTCGCGTATGAAGTTGGGTTGGATATTGTCTTAGGTTGGTCCTTGTTGTGTGATTTGGGGGCTAACCACCCCATTGCGTTATTGACTTATCTTGTTCTATCTACTTATTGGCTCGTTGCTACGTTGAGACATCGGATATTGGTGATTAGAGAATTGTGATTTCATTGTGGCTTATTGTAGCCTTATCATGTATATTACTTGTGTACCCTGGGAGGTACTGTTGAGAACGGTGATTCCATTGTGGCTTGTTATGTAGCCTTGTTATTGATACTACTTGAGTGCCATGTGTGGTACTGTTTCGGATAGATTTGGTTGTTGATATCACATTTCATCATATTCATACGCATTTCTATGATACACTGACATATGTATGGTTCTGGTACTGATAATGATATGTGAGAGAGTATAGCCTCCGAGATTTTTGCTAGAGAGCATAAAAAAGAGATGAGTGTTCGTTGCCTGAGGTTTCTTGCTGGGAACGATGAAGTGTCTGATGCCCAAGGTCTTTGCAGGGATTGTGAGAGTGTGCTCGTGATCCGAGGTCATATTTCGGAGCGAGTCGTACATGGACTTCGCGGGTCCCCTATGGGTCATGATCGTCGAGACGTGGATTCATTCCGTCCAGGACATGTTGTACAAAGCTGCATATGCATTGCATTCATCCTACACACATTATTGCATTGCATTGTATCTTGATTATTATTGATTGTTGTGATACTACTGTGATGTACTGATTCGGATTGCTATACTGAGACTTGGTACATTTGGGTTTAGATGCTACAACATAGGTGATAACTTGTACCGTGGATATGGCTTATTGTTGACTTGTACTTGTTGGTTTATGTGTTTATCTTGCTTTGTTGTCTTTATATACGTTAACTAGTCTTAGTCGGCCTATGATACCTACCAGTACTTGTTGTTTTTACTGGCCTGCACTTGCTGCATTCTTTTATGAATGCAGAGTATCAGGAGGGATTGACTTCTACTCCTTCTAGTTGACTGTTCGAGGATTTACTGATTCGAGTCTTTCAGGGTGAGCATGGGGACGTTCGCTGCCCGAAGATTCCTCTATCTACTATGTCTTTATTTATGTTCTAAGACATATGTTTTGAGACTATTGATGTCTTTTATTGTTCAGACTTGTAGTATTTAGTTAGATGCTCTTGTATGACCAGACCAGATACTAGGTGTTATTCTTTTGTTTCCGCTTCCTTATACTATTACTGTGAGACTCCCGTTATTCTATTTTCTTCCTCTTATTTTTTATCTATTTATGTGTTTAACAAATATTGGGTTAAGGGTTCGCCTACCGAGGTGAAAAAGGTAGGTGCCCTCATGACTTAGTGAAATTGGGTCGTGACATATTTTTACAGTGATCTTTTAGAAATTATAGAATAACGGGAGTCTCACATATTTGATACTGATCATAACGTCTATAACTATGGATAAAGATTCAAAATTCTACAAAATAATAGGACTATTGGATGAATGATAATTTCTGAAAGATCACTGTAAGTGATGTACATGCTGAGCATTTCCATTGAGGTTTTTGACCCTCCAGGTCTCCACGCTAGTCGACCATTCAACAACAAGAATCTACCCTAGGATCCAACCTGCAGCTACCAAAGATTTCTTGTCCACTTTTCATGTGGCTCGGTCTCAAAGGGGCGTGAAAATGCATAAGAACTCTTGAATGGAAAAGAGATGGCCTTTCCTACACAGCTTAGTTGGAAGGCGAAGAAGGCCTCCTTCCGATAGCAGTTGCATCGGAGCTAGCTTGGAAAGAGAGGAGGCATTTTAGCCCTGCATATTCTATAACAATATAATAAATTCTACCCCTTCTGAAATGTAAAATCTTTGAAACTAACATATTGCTAACACAAGCATGTCTTTACTTGCTTAGGAAGTATTAAAAATGAATATATTAATAAAGGAAATATTGTTTATCTTGTGTATCTGTGTAATGACCCGTTTTGTCATTATCGTGATTATTCTGTTTTTGCCTTCGTTGACCCACTCCCGAGTCTCGTTAGAACTATTTTGACCTGAGGAGATAGTTGGCATGACTTCCTAGGCATCGTTGTGGGCCTTAGAATGTTTTCTAGAAAAATTGGGTTTTAAGCAAAAATGAGTTGACTCAAAATTGACTTTTGAGTAAACGAATCTTTTTCAGGAATCCGTCGATTCCGAGAGGTCCGGATGGTCGTTTAGAACTTGTGTGCGTATTCATATTGGTTCCCAATGCAGTCGGGTGCATTTTGGGACCTGGGTTAGAAAGTTAGTTTTGAGGTATCGGGGGTTGACTCGATCAACGAGACCTTTGATGGGAATTCCGAGGCTAGCGCATTCGTAGTGCATTTTTATGTATATCTGCATATTTGATTTGTATGTTTTGGGTCTCGGGTGAATGCTAGATTTCGGGATGAAATTGTGGAAGTTGGGAAAAATTCTGGTGTCTGGTGTCCGCTGGGGCGGCACTAGCACCGCTACAGCGGCACCGTTGTAGCGGTGGGATAGCCGCTGCAGCGGCAGTATGTATTTTGGCCAGGACCGCCGTAGCGGTCTGCGCAGCCACTGGGGCGGCTATATGACCGCTGTAGCGGTGTTGACTAAGACTGACCTTATTTTATAAGTTTAAAACCCCAAAACCCTAGTCATTATTCTATCTCGACTTGAGAGCTTTGTGGAGGCGAATTGGAGGGTTTTAAAGTGATTTCTTCCCTAAGGTAACATTCCTACCTTATTGTGATTCCATTAACCTCTCTTAATCATCTAACATAACCTAGAATTCATAGAATCTAATGGGTGTTCAATGGGTTCTTGAGTTAAGCTCTAAATCCTTTTTGGATCCTAGAATCTTCCTAAATAGTAAGATTAATGTTGAATATGCTTGAATATGTTGGGAACAAACTAGCTAGATTCATATTTTCCATAAAAAGCTTAAGATTAAAAGAGGGGTTTTTATGGGTTTTTCCTCCTAATGTGTTTTTGGCTTTGAAATCTTATATTATTGGTTGGGTTAGCTTCATTAAGCATGAAATTGATGGATAATAGCTATAGCAACTTGAATCTTCCATTTCGAAGGCTTAATTTGTCAATTAAAGGCTAGGGTTTATACCCAAATTTGGGGGTTTTATATATAATCCGAATTTTGAGTAATTGTTAACTAAATTAGTTGATTATTAATGGGAATTGAACATCTAGAACACTAATTCCATGGTGAAAGCTTTAGATTATTATTTTTACTTTATTAGTTTATGAACCCTAGTTTATGGGTTGGAATTTGGGGATTTAATAAGAGTTAAGTTTATTAAATGTCTTCTTCTTGTTTCTAATTCCACATTTGAATATGGTAGACTTTGATCATCTTGAGGCTCAACATAAAGGAAGGGCACAAATTTGACTCGAGATTGCTGCTCGGCCTGCCAGGTAGGTTACGGCTTACCTTTGTGGTGAGACTTTGACTAGCGAAGCGTATATTTAGATAATATTGTCGGAGATTAACATTGTACGCTTTTAATCTCTCTCCTCTGTCTTCTCTCTAACGGCGAAACCCTAGAATAGGTGTACCGTGGTAGTGTGACTACGGTATCGCCACCGCCGACATGGCGCGAGGTCAGAAAAAGACATAGAACAACCAAGCAGATGTTCAGGTGGTCAAAGGGATTCGTGGTCCGCGGGTTACTGAAGTAGAACCAACGTCAAAGGGGACAGGAGTGGCTATATTGAGCTCTGGTGGTATTACCTTGAATGACGTCCAATCGGACATGGCAAGGTTAGGGGTGATGATTACACCGCTGAACATGGAGAACTCGAAGGTACCAAATATAAGTGGAATGACAAATGGGGGCCAAAAACAGAGCACAGCTCCTCCAAAAGGGATGACTGGTGGCAAGCAGGTCACAGATCCTTCACTTGCCGTGATGAATCAAGCACCGGCAACTGTAAATACGCAAAGAAGACTTGAACTTACTCAAGAGACTCCAAAACTTGCGGATCCAATAGCCGAGAAGACTTGGGCAAATCTGTTTACGGGCAACAAACTGGCATCAAAAGGTACGTCGTTGCAGTTTATTGCTGCGTGATTAAAGACGGGGTAAAATTGGTACAATTTGATAGGGCAGAGGTTGCAAAAGGGACGAAAAAGTGGCAATCGTCAATGATTCTATATGTTATGGGGGATTCCCCATCTATTGGAGCTGTAAATCGATTTCTAGCTAGTCAATGGGATTTTGCTTCAAAGCCAGCCATCTACTACCACAATGATGGATACTTTGTGATCAAGTTCCATTTTTGTGATGATAGAGATCAGGTTATGCGGTCAGGTCCCCATATGATCAATAATAGGCCAGTGATTATAAAGCCGTGGAGTGCTCACTTCAATTTTAGTGACGAGATCTTGAAGGCAATTCCCCTATGGGTAAGGTTCCCTAGTCTCCCGTTGAATTGTTGGGAACCTAATTCACTTAGTCGTCTTGCTAGTGGATTAGGTAGTCCTCTTTGTGTTGATGAGTGTACCTCAAAAATAGAAAGGATTTCTTATGCTCGGGTGATGATAGAAATGGACATTACTGTCCCTCTACCTACATCAGTTAAAATCCTTGATTCGAGTGGTAAAACATTTGACCAAGTTGTGGACTACGAGTGGTGGCCTCAATACTGTCCTGTTTGTTGCCAAATTGGGCACATATGCACAGTGCAGCCACCCAAAAAGGTTCAACCCAAGCAGAACAAAAGAGAACCAAGAAAAACTGCACAGGTTTGGCATGGGAAGGTACAACAACAACCGGCCAAGGACGTGGTAGTGAACGCTGAGGGTGCTTCCCCTCCTACTGTGAATGAGGGATGGATACAAGTTCATGGAAAGGCAGCTGGAAAAAAACCAGTGCCGAATCCTACAGAAGAGCAGCTAGAGGCAGATATAAGTAATGATTTCACACCACTGAGGGATACCACATTCCAGCAGGTATTTGAAGCTGCTTTCAATCGTGTGCAGAGCCAGTGTAGTTCTAGCAGGGGTACTAAACCCCCTAATCCTTCCAAATGAAAGTTGCAACATGGAATGTGAGGGGATTCAATAAGCTTCATAAGCATAAAGAGATGATGAGGATAGTGAATAAAGAGAAAGTGGTGGTGATGGCCATTACTGAACATAGAGTTACTGAGCAAAAAGCACCAAGTATTATCAAAAAAGTGTTCCCTACCTGGAGCTAGGCAAATAATTATGCAAGTACAGGAAGGGGGAGAATTTAGCTAGTATGGGACCAAAATATTGTTGTTGTTACTGTGCTCAGTACTACTACCCAAACAATACATTGTGTCATTCATGAATTGAGCAGTGATATTAACTTTGCTTTCACTGCCATTTATGGATTACATACCATTGATGATAGGAAAATTTTGTGGCAAGACATTCAGAGACTTGAGCCTAATATCCAACAACCTTGGCTTGTTATGGGGGACTTTAAAGCTGTTTTGAAACATAATGATAGAATGGGAGGTAGTCCAATCCAGGATGCTGAAGTAGCTGATTTTGAACAACTCCTGGACACAACTAGCCTAACTGTGATGAAAACTGTGGGAAGATTCTACACCTGGACAAACTCTCATGTCCATAGTAGGATAGATAGGGGACTTGTTAATGCTGAGTGGATGAACTTGTGGCCACATTTGGAGGTGGAAGCTACTGATCCTTACTTCTCTGATCATTCCATGCTGTGTGTTACATTTGCTAGCGATCAAAGAAGAAGTGCAAGACCATTTAGGTTTCTAAACCACCTAACAACTCATACAGATTTTCACGAGGTAGTGAAACAAGTCTGGGATACTCCAATGCAGGGGAGTCATATGACTCTTATTTGGAATAAACTGAAACTTATGAAGGAGGAGATGAAAAAAATGAATCACCAAGAATTTTCAAATGTCGAGCAGAGGATACAGAGCTACAGGCAACAGTTGAGTGAAGTTCAGGAACAACTTAGAGATTGCTTCTCCGATCCCACATTATATGCCACTGAAAAAGAAATTAAGCTTTCTCTTGAGAAGTGGATATTAGTTGAAGAAAGCATTCTCAGACAGAAATCCAGAGTACAATGGTTGAAGTTAGGAGATACAAACTCAAAGATATTTCCATGCCTGTCTCAAGAATAGAACTGGCCAAAACTACATCAGGAGATTGACAACAATGTGTGGTACGGTTATACAATCTGACAATGATATTGAGGAATAAGTCACTGGTTTCTATAAAAAAATTGTTAGGTACAAGGGCTGATTCCTTGCCTGCTATTGACCCTAGTATTATGAGGGATGGCCCAGTCTTGAACAGAAAGCAACAATTAGCACTCATTTCCCCAGTCACTAATGAAGAGGTGCAGCTAGCCCTGCAGGATATTGCTGATCTAAAGGCTCCAAGATGCTATGGTTTCAACGCCTGCTTCTTCAAAAAGGCATAGCCTACCATTGGGGCTGATGTGATAGAGGCCATGAAACAGTTCTTTAAATCCAACTGGATGTATAAGGCTATAAACTGCACCACAGTAACCCTGATCCCAAAGGTACAATCTCCCTCATCTATCAGGGAATTTAGACCTATCTCTTGCTGTACTATGCATTACAAGTTGATTTCAAAGGTGATTACAAGAAGACTACAGGGTGTCATGAATTTTTTGATCGATCAGAGTCAGGTAGCCTTTCTCCCAGGGAGGGTTATTACTGACAACATCCTGTTAAGTCATGAATTAGCAAAAAGGTATGGCAGGAAACATCTGTCCCCCAGGTGTATGCTAAAAATTGGTATGCAGAAGGCTTATGACTCTATTGAGTGAGTTTTTGTTGAGCAAGTGCTAAATGGTTTAAATTTTCCTAGTATATTTGTTGGTTGGGTAATGACCTATCTGAGAACAGTTTTCTACTCTATTATCATCAACGGGAAACCTACCGAACCCTTTGAAGTAAAGAAGGGCTTAAGACAAGGGGATCCTATGTCCCCTTTCTTATTTGTCATGGTCATGGAGTATTTAAATAGGCTGCTTAAACAACTGGGGAAAAATCCAAACTTTAATTTCCACCCAAAGTGTGCTAGAATCAACTTAATACAGCTTGGGTTTGCGGATGATTTGTTGTTGTTTTGTAGAGGTGATATGGGGTCTGTGCAGTACTTGTTTGAGCAGTTCTAGTGCTTCTCAAAGGCATCTGGGCTGATTGCTAACACTTCAAGAAGTTCAGTTTACTTTGGGGGCATGTCAAATGAAGAGGAGAACGAGGTTTTGGAGCTACTGGGTTTTACTAAAGGGGAGCTACCTATACGATATTTAGGTGTCTCACTTAGCACAAAGAAGGTGTTTTATGTATAGTGTTAGCCACTCCTTGACAAAATTCTTAACAGGATCAAGTCTTGGACCACTAATTTCCTCTCATATGCTGGGCGAACAATATTAATCAAGTCAGTTTTATTCTCTGTCCAAGTGTTTTGGGCCCAGGTGTTTGTTTTTGCCAAAAAAAGTAATTAAGGTTATTGAAGCTACATGTCGAAGTTTTATATGGACCGGGGAAGCAGAGTTATCTAAAAAAGCATTGTTGGCATGGAGTAAAGTATGCCTACCTGAGGTTGCTGGTGGCTTAAACATATTGGACATTTGTTCTTGGAATAAGGTTGCCATTAGTAAGTTGTTGTGGAACATATGCCAGAAGAAAGATAAACTTTGGGTTAGATGGATTCATTGCTACTATGGGCAGAACAGGAATATACTAAAAGATACTCCCAAACAGGCTTCATGGATCATGCAAAAGGTGTTGAAGGCGAGTAAGTACTACTCTGCAGCTGGATATATAATTACTGAGATTGCTCAGATGAACCAGTTCCCCTACAAAACAATTCTATTTGAAATTGAGGGGTGACTTTCCTAAAGTAGAGTGGAGAAGACTTGTTTGCAATAACATTGGGCTGCCTAAATGGATCTTCACACTTCGGCTGGCTGCTCATGGTAATTTATATACAAGGGACAGGTTGAGTAAATGGGGTGTTGCTACTACAAAGGTATGTCCTCTATGTGATGTAGTGGATGAATCCCATTCACATCTTTTCTGTCTTTGTGCGTTCTCGGGACAAGTATGGCAAAAGCTATTAAGATGGCAAGGAATCACTAGAATAAATCAGTGCTGGGAAGATGAAGTCTCATGGGCTACCAAGCATGCTAGAGGAAAGACTGCTAGAACCGAAGTGTACAGGATTTCGCTTGCTGCTGCTGTATTTTAAAGCTGGAAAGAAAGGAATTCAAGAATAATTCAAAGTACACAACAGCCCGTTGATAAACTAGTGAAGCAAATTATTCAGGAAATCCACTGCCGTGGAAATATGAAGCTGAAGGTTGCGCAATGGCTGGCCAAATTCATTTTTTATCCTACATAGATGTGCATGTATAGATTGATTGAATTGAGAATTTGTAGTGCCTTTGTATTTGTTTTGGTATTAGTGCTATGAGGAGTTCTTGTAGTGCAATTTTGGTCAAGTTACGGGGGCCATTGTCCATTACTCAGCTGTCATGATTTGTACTGCCTATCTAAATTTGGTAATGAAACTTCATTTATTTACCAAAAAAAAAATACAGTCGGAGATTCATGTAAACCTTCGGGTATTAAGTTTGGCTTGGATGTTGCCTTAGGGTTTGGTATTGCTTGTGACTTGTTTGATCGGGCTTGTGGCCTGTAGACTCCGTAGGACCTTGTTTGGTATGTTGTGTATTAATTGGTGGATTGTTTGTGAATTGGCAGTCAAACGGAAGAATGAAATTCTTGATATTGATACTAGTACTTAGTGTACGCCTTGTTATTGGTATAGCAATCTTGGGATATTTGGCCCTTATTGTCATGGAAATTGGATATTCATTATGATTATTGTGTGGATCATTACTGATGATATTGGTGCACTTTGACAACACGGTTATGTATCATTTGTGATATTGGTGCACTATGTTTGGAACGGCTTGTACTTGATATTGTTCACGGATTGTACTTGCATGGTCCCATATTCCTACTCATATTCATAGCATATAGATTATTGAGTCATCCTAGGCTTGTGACACGGGATGACAGGTCATTCTAGGCTGTGTGATACGAAATGACCGACATGGAAATACTGATACTAAATTGTTACGCTTTGTGATTGGTACTGATCATAGAAATGAGAAGGAAACATTGATGACGATGTTATTATGAGACTTGATTATTAGTAGAATTGACAATTGTGACTCCATTGTAGTTTATCTTGTTGCCTTGATGATGATATTACTTGTGCGCCCCTGTGTGGCACGGTTGGCTAATATGATTCATTGATAATGTACTTGCATCATATTCATACTGCATACACTATTGCATTAGATACTGAGTCATCTCTGGGTTGTGTGCGGAGTGACTTATATTTTCTGAGACATATTGAATACTGAGTCACCTCTGAGCTGTGTGCGGAGTGACTGATATGGAACACCGATATTATGAGACTTTTGGATATTTGGTCCTCTGAGCTGTGTGTAGAGAGACAGTGCTTGGACTTCGCGGGTCCCCCATGGATTATGCTGCTGAGGCGTGGAGGTATTCCGCCTTTGGAGTACAAGAGTAGAGGCATTGCATTGCATCACATTGCATTCATACCACATATGGCATTGCTTTGATTATACTTCTTGGTTGATTATGACTTGGTTATGGTGTTGGTTATACTTCTTGGTTGTTTATGAGTTAGACTACGTTGGTTGGCTCGTACTGGTAGACTTGTTTGATAGAGGTGAATAGTTGGGACAATTGAGATTAGTGGCTATCACATAGGGTTGGATATGAACGGTGATTACGTGGAAAAGCATGACTTGTACTCTATCGTTTACTTGTTTTCTTTTACCTTATTGTCTTTATATATGCCAACTAGTCTTAGTCGGCCTATGATACCTACCAGTACCGTTGTTTTGTACTGACCTACGCTTGTTGCATTCTTTTATGGATGCAGAGTATTAGACAGGTTCACTCTTTTCCCTCGCAGCTGATCGGCGAGGTTGCTATAGAGTCATTCCAAGGTGAGCACGATGGCGGCCGCTGCCCGGATGCTCTTTTCCTTACTTACTTGTCTTACTCTTATTTCGAGACAATTGTATTATGAGACTTTTTCATCTTCAGACTTGTAGTATTTAGTTAGTGCTCTTGTATGACCAGACCAGATACTGGGGTGGTTTATGATTACTTCCGCATTTATTATATATACAAATGACAGGCTTCGTTGCTTTATTTTCTTCCGCTATATAGATATACTGGATTTGTGAATGTTGAATTAAGGGTTCGCCTACCGAGGTAGGATAGGTAGGTGCCCGCGCGACCTTGTGAAATTGAGTCCTGACAATTTGTTACTCCTAGCCGGCCTTGGAGTTTGGGCATCTTTGTATGCCTGTGTTTCTAACTTTTCCTCTTTCTCTTTATTCATAGTCACTGGAGCAAAAGGCAGAAAGCTTTTACATGTTTTTGAAAAGGGGTCTCCTTTAAATGAGAGGATTTGACCTTGAAAAATGTCTATACATCTGATGATTGTGAGGTCATTTTTCTTTCATCACTTCTCATTATGATTTAAAAAATGACTCTTTGAAGGAGGAAAAAAAAAAAAAAAACATAAACTGATTAGAAACATGTTTGTTAACTTTCACAATGACTTGACTACAAGGTTAAAGTCTATAAAATGATTAAACAATTATTATATTATACGCTTATCTACTATTTCTGATGACAGGAAATAGAGCATGAAACTACCACTTTAAATGCTTACCAACATTGTTTAATTCTCTGAAAATTCTGTGTGTAATAACTCAAGAAGGTTTCGGATTATCAAAAGGTACAATTCTGCTCTTAAGTTTTACCTTTCTTTGCTAATTTTATTGGATTCTTATTCCCCTACCCATTGTTATTTTGTACAAATTCTCACAGTAGTAGTTTCTTTTGATTCCTCAAAGCTGACATACAGAGCTATATGTTATAAAAAAAAATTATTTTCTGAAGTTGTTTGATCTGATTTTTCACTTTTAAGTAATTATATCATATGGGTAAGCTTTTATTGTAGAAACAGAACTATTTATTAAATTGTTATTTTCCGAAGTTGTCTGATCTGATTTTTCACCTTTGTTAGGAGTGTCACAATTTGAGAGTTCAAATAAAAGTACAAACCTTTTGGAAAAATCCTAAAAGAAAAATCTTTGTTATCTGTTTAAGATTCTTAGTTCGTCAAAAGCTAAGAGTGAATTTGGGAAAAACTGCTTTTGTGTTTCTTTCTATTGGTTGCCATTGCCTTGGAGATACCTTGCCAAATTTATTAGTCAATCAATTAACTTAGAACTGGAAAGCGGAATAGCGGACAAGGTATTTAAATGTAGATATTATATCAAAGTGCATGCATTGAATTTGCATGTCTGAACCAAAAAAAAAACTATTGCGGAGTCTTGAGAATTGGACTTATTAGGCACACGAGTAATAAAAACTATTAGTAGCTCCATCCATATATAAGATTTAGATATCCACTAGATTGGTTGATGGATGATCAGTCTAATTGGTCTGGTTCCAGCCTTATATTGATTTCATGTTTAAAATAAGTGTTGAACTTGAACCCAAAAGTTTGAAAAATTTCAGGCAAAAAAATTGTGATTCCTTGCTTAGAGTTCTTTGTTCAATATTTGTGCAGTACTTGATAATTAATTGTGTTCTTTGAAATTGAAGACGGACGTGTCAATACCATATATTTGGAGATGAGCATATATGGAAGGAGCGATTGCTTAAGGCGGTGGAACAAGATTATAAGAATTTTAAACTTTGTTGCTGGAACAAAAGATGCTAGCATGTTGCATTTACTTTTTTTAATTTTTCCTAATAGGTTCGGATTGTGAAGATCATTTTATTCCGTCAACACCCCAATAGAAATCTTTTAAGTTCATTTATCAGCAACATGACACAAGAGACACACAAGACATGTCGCTCCAGCAGCTTGCTTCCGGGAAAACCATATCAACTTTTCATTTGAAATGCATTTGTAAATTGTGCTAGGTTCTACTCACTTTGTATATTTTGACAAGGTTTTCCTTGAATTGGGTATGATGATTGAGAATCTTTCTCTTACCTTAACTATGTCTTATTAATCTTGGTGTCAAATATTCTGCACTCAATATTGAAGTGTAAAACATCTTTTGATTTTCCATTTGTTGTTTCGAATATGGATGTACAACATATTTGTATTGTAGTCTTACAAGTATGAAGTTAGTGCCTCTTAGTAATAATACAAGTATGATTCTAGTGCAGGTACAGCTGTACATTCAAGTTATAACCCTCCAATGCAACTACAAAAGATTGCAAATATGAGACACCGTGAAATGGGTAATAGTCCTACAGGAAAAAGTTACACATATTGTGAAAGGTATACAAAAAAGTGTGTCGAGTAACAAAGAAGTCTTGCAACTGTTATTAAAAGATAAGCTCATTTATTGCCATTGAACAAGCTCAGTTAGTACTAAAGTGAGGCAGGTATTGTGAGAAAAGCTTATATACACACATCAAGTAATCCAAACAAATGTGTGTCATTATTATTTGATAAGTGAATGCGTTATTCTTTAGTAACACCTCCAAAAGAATATGTTAATTTTCAATTTATTTACAGTAAGCATTGAACTCACTGGGTAAAGTGAACAATGTTTATATTGCTCTGATATTGGTTGCAAATGAATTAGCTCCAATTTGGTCACTTGTATTGTAAAGAAGTTCAGGGATCATACCTTCCAACAGATCGTCTAAAGCTCTAAGATATCATCTATGGCTACGTATCATGCTTTTATGTCTTCTCAAAGTCAAAATCTGCTGAAAACTTTATTTTTTCTATCTCGACTATTTTCACAAATTGATATATTTTGTAGATTTAAAGATGTCTTATACGACCGCGCGAAGCGCGGGCATATTAACTAGTTTGTTTGTATTTGGCTAATATTTTTTAAGTGTTTTGCTAAATCATTTGAGAAGTGCTTTTGTTATAATTAATATGTGTTTGACTAGTATTTTCAAAGTGCTTTTAAGTGTTAAACTACGAAAAAAGTTAACACTACTAATTAATTTGGAAAAATTGAATTTTTATATGAGTAATCTTGTTCTAAAAAAAAAAAAATTCAAAAGCACCTATATTTGGAATAAACTACTTTTGGCAACTTCTACTTAAAAGCTGATAATTATATTAACGACTTTTACCATTACTCAAAAATCACTTATTTTCACCAGTATAACATAGCAAACACCCCCATTCTCTAAAATAAGTATATTTTACTTTTCTTTTTTAGAAAAATAAACACTTTTAGTATTAAAAGCTTGGATAAATATGCTATAACAAGGAAAAAGAAAGTTGATGGTCGTAAAAGGGTCAAATTCGTTAAGACACCCAATTGATTTGGTGTACTCCCAGTGTGGGTAAGTTTTTACCAAGCTACTATATGTCTATCACCAATAAAACTGATCCATTTATTGTTATTACAAAAATGCCCCAAATCCATATACAAAGCATAGGACATGCTTGCCGTTTTAACAAAAAAAATTTGGTTATTTTTCCGTAGAAATCTAATACAAAACCTTTGAGCTTATAGCACAAGCAAACAATGCAACAACAAGAGGATTTTAGTAGCTCAGTTATTTGGCTTCCTGAACGTTCACCTTGTTGGTAAGGGTTTGATTTTCCGCCTTGTAATCCTCTCTCCATTTTCCATTCCCCCACCCGCCTTGTGTAATAAAAATAACTTTTTTGAAATTAAAAAGAAAAAAGAAAAAAACAATGCAACAACAGTAATTGAAGTGACTAATATGCCATAACAACTAACTTTAATTACAACAGGCCGTCATGTCAAGCGTGAGCTACTTGTTTATTAGAAAAAAAATGCGCCTTTGAAACTTCTTTGTCTGAATATTTGAACGAGCGTTTCATCATTGTACGCAACATAATCAAGCCATTCAAGAAGACACAGAATATCAGAGAGAAATAATTATGCTTACAAGAACATAATAATAATTATTCCCTTTCGGTTACCACTAACCTATATTGCACTAGAGAAAACAGGAGTAATTTTCTTGGCCAAAAAGATCTTTTACATAATTTTGCTATCACTATCTAAGTCGACAGTAATAATGGGTAATAGTGATGATTTTTAATAAGTCAATCTCCATAGCTTTTACAAAATCGGAACCCAAGAAAAGGAACTTGACCGATGTATGAGTACTCTAAATAATTAGTACTACTTGTCAAAGTGCTGGTTAGGTCAAAGTAATACACAATCATTATCCGCATGGGGAGCAAAGATTTTCTTGATTTTCTTCACATTTTCCTTCATAGCCCTAAAAGTATATAATAAAGGAGGGTTACTGGTAATGAAACCAGCATCCCAAATATAACCCTGTAAAAGAAGAGAATTAAGTCATTTCAAAATTATAATTCTTTTCCGAAGAAATTATCACTTTTTAATTCTCTTTGGTTAATCATATACTAAAATATGACTAAGATTTTTCCTTTCTTATATTGAGATGCGAAAAATGTCATGAAGAAATTCGCATTTATAGATCTCCCATTCACCAAATTTTAATTTATTTTCAAAAGATAAATTTATCTTAACTTTACCCTATTAATTAAGAATATATTTAAATCTACCACAGGCTAGAGACATGGCAATTAACTAGAGTAGGAGAAAACGAGTGAAAAATGAAACTCCGGTTCAAAATAAGTGTTCATTTAGCTTTTTGCATACCCCTTAAGAAATATTAACTCCTGGAAAAAAAAATATAGGTATTTTGATTAAACTACCCTTAATTAAATGTTGCTGCCTAATTAATATGGTTTCTTCCGGTTGTCAAAAAGGTTTTCTTTACAATTAGTAGTTTGAAATATAAGAACACATTGTTAATATTATCTTCTTTTAATTTTCTAAATAATAAATAAGATCAACTTACCCAGTACTTAGTATGTCGGGATGCAATCCATATTCTCTTGCGAAGACAAATGGAACGATACCTTGGGGAAGAGCTGCCTGATCAATATTTGGTAGAAAATTAGATTTGTATTAGAGTTTTATATATGCAATTTACCTTCATTTATTTAAACTTATGATATTTGCAAAGTTCTTCTAGTGAAAATTTCTCTACAGTTGGGCGACAATAACTAAAAGCCTTGTGGTTTGAACAAATAACAAAGTAAAAGTCATCACTGATCATCCATATGATCACGGAAACAAACATGTAGCACGTACATTTATTAAACATAAATGTCCAAACTTCTATGTCATGACTGTTTAAATTAAATTTGATAACGCAATTTGTTAGCATTATTTAGGGAAATTAGTTGGCTTTCCTTTTAGGTGTTGATCTATTTTTAAAGTATAAATCAATTAGAATATTCTGTGGGATTGTAGTAGCATATTCTTTGAGATTGTAAATATCTTCCCATATATATCTTCGTAATCCTATATATTGTACAGCTTATGCATAATGAAAAGTATCCAATTCTAACCATTTAAGTTAGTATCAGTAGCAACTGTTTATTCTCTGATATTATCCTTTTGTATCCTAAATATATTACAAGCCATTCCTTTTGGTGTGAAACTCAATGGCAAAAATTATTCTCTTGGGTCTCAAGTTGTTGAGATGTTTGTTGCAAGTCATGGAAAATTGGGATATTTGTCGGGAACAATTAAAGAGCCTCCCACCAGTGATGCCACGTATGAAAAGTGGAATATGGATAATGCTATTGTTAAAAGTTGGCTCATCGGTGCCATGGAACCCGACATTATGAGTTTATTTGTTCGTCTTCTGATGGCCAAGAATATTTGGGACACCGTGTCTCAAACCTATTATGAAGGGGCTGATAAATCAGTTATTTATGATCTATCTTGTCAAAAAATGCGTATGAAACAAGAGGGAAAATAAGTTTCCACATACTTTGCAGATTTGCGCAAAATATGGCAAGAACTGGATCATCGTAAGCCAATCTCTTTCACACAACCTAATGTTGTTAAGGCTGCCTGAAGGAAATTGAAGAAGAACGTCTGTATATCTTCTTGGCTGGTCTGGATGATATTGATGATCGTGTTCGAAGTGATATTCTTTGCACAGATCCTTTTCCCAATTCAGAATCTGCTTTTGCTATGGTTCGAAGTGAAGAACAACGGAGGAGACACTATGTTAAACAATAATACAGATCCCATTATGGCTATGGCAGCAAAAGTTAATTCTTTGACCCATAATGGAAAATACCATTCAAAAGCTCATAGCAATGGTGAAAAGGGTTGTACTCATTGTGACAATTCTAAACATGTTGTTGAATATTATTTTATATTACATAGATATCCAGATTAGTGGGATGGTTTAAATGAAAAGAAGTCTCCGGAACGACGAAAGGATGGTAACAAATATGACGGAAAAGCTGTTGTAATGGTTTCATCTAGCACATCATTGCCAACTGCTGGAACGACTTTGGTTTCAACTGAAACTGGTGATTCTGATTTACATATAGTCAACCACTTATCAGGTAATATTGGATCAGCTCTCATTAATATGGATTCTGACAAAGACACGGGATGGGTGATTGACTCCGGAGCCACTGATCACATGACCTTTGATCAGTCGCTTCTACAGGCTCCTAATAAACCATATCGTTGACATGTGTCCAATGCAAATGGTGTATCATCTCCGGTTACTAGTGCTGGAACTGTTGTTTTGACATCCTCCTTATCTTTAGAGCATACAATATATGTTCCTTCACTATCAAATAATCTATTGTCTGTGTCTCAAGTAACTCAACAATTAAATTGTCAAGTATTAATATATTCTCATTTTTGCATTTTTCAGGACCTCAACAGCAAGGAAATTATTGGGCATGGTAGTAATAGAGGGGGGGGGGGAGGCTTTATTATGTTGAGAATATATGTCATGGTGTTGCTCTAACAAGTCAAGGTTCCTCTTCTGCTAAACAACACCAAATATGGATGTGGCATTGAAGATTTGGTCATGCTTCTTTCAGCTACATTCAGCACTTATTTCCAACTTTGTTTTCAGATTGCAATCTCTCTAATTTGCATTGTGATGTTTGTGTATTAGCTAAAAGTGATCGTGCTACTTATCCTTTAAGTACTAGTAAGGTGACTGAGCCATTTGCATTGGTTCACTCTGATGTGTGGGGCCCATTTGCATTGGTTCACTCTGATGTGTGGGGTCCTTCTCCAATTCCTACTTCATCTGGATATCGGTGGTTTGTAATCTTTGTTGATGATTTTAGTCGTATGACATGACTTTATCTAATGAAGAATAAAAGTGGTGTTTCTGAATACTTTCGCTCATTTCATAAGACGATACAAACTCAATTTTGGCCAAAATAAAAGTTCTTAGGTCAGATAATGGTGGAGAATTTGTTAATCAAGTTTTGCAGTCTTATCTCCAAAATCATGGCATCATTCATGAAACAACATGCTCTTTTACACCTCAGCAAAATGGCGTAGCAGAGAGAAAAAATGTCATTTATTAAAAGTCACATGTGCATGTTTGATTAGTTCTCATAAGCAACCTGCATCTTGGGAGGATGCCATTTTGTATGTTGTTTATTTAATAAATCGTGTACCTAGAAGTGTTCTCCGATTTAAGACTCCCTTAAATCAGCTCTCCAGTTTTGTTAACCTCCCATCTACCTTAAACTTGGAACCTCGAATTTTTGGTTGTGTTGTTTTTGTTCATCTCCCTAAACACAAACGTACAAAGCTTGATCCATGTGCATTACGATGTGTCTTTGTTGGATATTTACCTCATAAAAAGGGCCATCCCCTTACCAAAAGGTTGAACGTGACTATGGATGTTACTTTTTCTGAGACAGAGATGTATTTCTCTCCGGAGATATCCAATTCTTCTCTTCAGGGGGAGAATAAGGTTGAAGAGCATAATTGGATGGTGTTACTACCTGATAACGGTGGTACAACTTCAGATAATTTATGGCTTAGCTCAACAAATCCGGACCCTGGCATTCTCGGCCAAAGCATACAACAAGAGAGTGAAAAATCCCCCTCTGCCGGTACCTAGAGTACCCCCCTCCCCCCCCCCCCCCCCAATATTGTTCCTGCTGATGGTGTTCCTGAGGCATATGTTAATTCTGAGGAAATTAATACTAACAATTTAATTGATGACACTCCACCAGTGGTTTCTAGTGATGATAACAGGAATGGGTATCAGTTACCTCCTCGGACCAATCGAGAGAAAGCACCAGAGAGACACTCCCCTGATAATCCAAAAGAACTCAAATATCTTGTTGCTCATTATGTTTCTAGTGGACATTTACCAAGTGTTATCCAAGGCTTTGTGAATCAGATGTCATCGGTTAAAATCCCTACAAGATTTGAAGAAGCATTGAAAGACCCCAAATGGGCAGAATCCATGACTGAGGAGATACGAGCACTAGAGAAAAACCAGACATGGGATATCGTGACGTTACCAGAAGGGAAGAAACCAGTCGGATGCAAATAGGTTTTTTCAGTGAAACACAAGCTGGATGGTTCAATTGATAGATTCAAAGCAAGACTAGTTGCTCGTGTCTTTACCCAAACTTGTGGTGTTGATTATCAGGAGACTTTTGCGCCCGTGGTAAAGATAAGTATTGTTCATGTTCTATTATCTATAGCTACTAATCTTGATTGGCCTTTACAGCAATATGATGTGAAGAACGCATTTCTGCATGGAGATTTATCTAAAGAAGTTTATATAAGCATACCTCCTGGTTACAACACTTTGGGCAATACAAATTTAGCAAGCTAAAAAAGGCATTGCATGGTTTGAAGCAATCGCCTAGAGCATGGTTTGGAAGGTTCCAACTAGCGATGAAGAAATACGGTTATACTCAGAGCAACGCGGATCATTCCTTATTTTTGAAGAGACAAAATGGTAAGATAACTG
The DNA here is from genome assembly GCF_029784015.1 of Lycium ferocissimum. Lineage (NCBI taxonomy): Eukaryota > Viridiplantae > Streptophyta > Magnoliopsida > Solanales > Solanaceae > Lycium > Lycium ferocissimum. The sequence goes on from NC_081345.1 coordinate 22,551,070, forward strand.
TTCTTATCATCTATGTTGATGACATGATTGTTACTGGTGATGATGTTGGTGAGATGAAAAAATTGAAGACTTGCTTGTCCAATGAGTTTGATATGAAAGTTCTAGGCAGATTAAAGTATTTCTTGGGTATTGAAGTTATTAGGTCCAAAAAAGGAATATTTTTATCTCAGCGCAAATATGTTCTTGATTTGTTAAAGGAGGCTGGTATGTTAGGTTGTCAACCTATTGATACACCGATTGAACAAAATCATAACTTAGAGAAACTTCCTGATCAAGTTCCTACTAACAAAGCGAGATATCAAAGATTAGTGGGACGCTTGATATACTTATCACACACACGACCATATATTGCTTATGCGGTTAGTGTGGTAAGTCGATTTGTGCATAATCCAAGTGACGTTCATATGAATGCAGTTATTAGAATGATGCGGTACTTGAAATTAGCACCAGGAAGAGGCCTCATGTTTTCTGAGAATCACCATACAAAAATTATGGGTTATTGCGATTCGGATTGGGTGCAAAAGGAGAAAGGCGACGCTCAACAACCGGGTATTTCACTTTCGTCGGAGGTAACCTAGTTACTTGGAAGAGTAAAAAACAAAAGATTGTCTCATTGTCTAGTGCGGAAGATGAATACAAAGTAATGGTCAAAGGTATCCAAGAATTACTGTGGTTGAAACGACTTATGGGGGAGTTTGGTTTTTCGCTCGATGAACCTACGAAATTGTTTTGCGACAACCAGTCAGCTATTAAAATTGCAGAAAACCCAATTCAACATGATCGCACTAAACATGTATAGATTGGCCGTAATTTCATATATGAGAAGTTTGAGGATAAAACAATTGAAGTTCCATATGTGAAGACCTTAGAGCGGTTGGCTGATGTTCTAACTAAAGTTGTATCCAGACAAGCCTTTAATTACTCACTTGTCAAGATGGGCATACATGACATTTATGCTCCATCTTGAGGGGGAGTGTTAGCATTATTTAGGGAAATTAGTTGGCTTTCCTTTTAGGTGTAGATCTGTTTTTAAAGTATAAATCAATTAGAATATTCTATGTGATTGTAGTAGCATATTCTTTGGGATTGTAAATATCTTCCCATATCTTTGTAATCCTATATATTGTACAGCTTATGCATAATGAAAAGTATCCAATTCTAACCATTTAAGTCAATTATCAATGTTCAACTTAGAACGAACTCAAAGACCAATAATTTAAAAGTTTTTACATTATCAGATCACATTCATCTATTGTAGTAGGTAACTTGCCTTATTTCGAAAATACAAATTTCACTTTTTATGAAAGGTTCCCATAAATATCTCTTGAGTGACTTGATAATGTAAAAAAAATCATATACACTATCGGTTGATGTATATAAATTAAAGTCATAGTTATAATATACCTGTACAATTGCAGTATGAAGTCGAACTCCTCTAAGGCCAACGACTACAGAAGCAGCTGACATTACTACAGGTCCACCTATAAATCTTATGGCCATCCCTATTGCTGCCATTTTCGTGCCACACGCAATTATTCGAGGTTGAAGTGCCATGAACAACCCTATAAAAATTTCATAGCCATGTTGAATATTCTTATCACATTTTATAAAATAGTTGTTCAAAAATGTCATTAAATACCAAGTTACTAATCACAAAAGGTTGGGATATATTGACGTAAACTTTGGTAATTATGTGACATACCTAAGCTGAACATTGCCATTCCAAGACCTGCATCTGAAATTATTTTAATGGAATATTTCACCAAACTTGGCATCCCCACATTCCATCTGCTCAAAAAGTTAGATAACTTTGTTATGATTCAAGGAAAAGTAAAAGACTTTTTCTTTTCTTTTCTGATTACACTAAAATTTAGTCCCTCTATTTGACTTCTGAACAGGTAGAACCATCATTTGAACTTTGACATCATGGAAACTGAAAATGACCCTTTATTGAATACCATGCCAAACAAGCAATTTAACTGAAAAATAATTTATGTAAAACTATTAAATGACCTTTATTATTAAGTTTTTATATTACATACTAGTACAACAACTGTAAAAGGGAGTTTAACGAACTTACCTGAATGAGATAAGAGACCAGAGAAGTCCTATAATACTGGAGTAAGTATTTGGATTACGTGAAAGCTTTCTCCCAACCATAACAATAATGAGCCTTAGCATGACTAAAGCATTTGGCATTTCTTGTTTAATGTTATTTGCTGAATCTGCAGCTCCTCCTTGCACTGGGAAATTTGAAATATCTCTGAAGCTAATTTCCTTTTCTGGATTAAACAAATCATAAGTAGCTGTTAGTGATAAACAATTTTTTTGTGTAACTATATCTCGTATTCTTTATTGGCCTGACTAATCCAAATTCGTAGAATAGTACTCATTGCCACTTTCGTCTTTAAAATGTAGCCACTAGGAGTTTCAAATCCACAAGTAAAACACCAAAAACGTCATGGAGTTTCACTTGTGGAATTTAAAACTTCACGGTAATGACTAATTTTACAAACGCTAAAAGGTAGCTATTTCTGGATCTTTTTCCTCCAATTGTGCCCTCACGGACAAGGAGGAGTGCTCCCTACAAGACAATTCTTTATTCTCGGGCTCAAACGGTCAAACCCGAATTGACTTAAAAGTGTACAAAAATTCATCCATCCCATTATAACCCTTGATGGCTACACAAGATAATTTTATCAAATTATTAAAAGCAACACAATAGTACTATTACTTATATATGTTAACCCAAAACGTAAGTCTAGTTGAAAAAACGAAGCAGGTAATTAGAAAGAGTAAGAAAAGGCCGGCAACAATATTGGAGTGGAGAGATCATCATTCATCAAAGTGTTTTAGTAGTAGGAGATTGCAAGTGCGCTCTATCAAATAAGTCTCTCCATCAAAACACACGTGCTTTAAAGTAATGATATTGTCTATATATTGAAGTCTGGTCCAATTATTATTTGCCCATTATATATTTAAGAGGAAATTATTTGGGCAATTAATTGTCGACTCATTTCCCTTTTAGCTTTTTCCATTTTATATTTTCTTTTACTTATATCCATAGTTTTTTTTTTAAAAAAAAAAAATTCGATTCTATTGATTGCAGTATTGCACTGTTTTCAGGACAGACAAGTCCCTGTTTGGGAAAAATAGAAAAAGTGACACGTGAAAATTAGCCTTGTACATTTGTATCAATGGTTCAAGTAAGAAACTCTTCGAGTTACCACTTCTCAATAGAAGGGGGCCTAGATACTTATATCATCACTATTATTAACTCAGTGCTTTGAGAAATTACATATTTAACATACTTCCAAACCAAGCTAGATATTAGTCTCCTATTACTAAGTTCACCAACTAATTTGGACTTTTTTCAATTATTCCTACATGTCGTCCCAAAGAGAAAATATTATATATAGTTCTATATTTAAAAACAAGCTAATTTTAAAATTTTCATTTTACCTTTAGTGCAATATTCAATACTTTTTCTTATGTAATTAGCCTTCAGGAGGCGTCTCCCTTGTATTGTCATTATTTCATTAATAAGATGATCTAACGTCATGTAAATGTTTAAAGATTGTTTTCGATGAAAAGTTTCGAAACTTCACTTTTGTCTTAAACTTTGTCCAGACTAATAGTATCACATATATATTGAGACGGGAAAAGTGAAAATTTTGAGGGATGGGACCAACCAATTAAAGTATACAACATATTGGAATAGCAATTTTATCTGACATATAAATACTATGCACAGATTATATTGAAAGTTTGAAACAATAATATACAAATTCAATTTGGTAAATTCTATTTAATTAAAAAAGAAAACAGAGTAGTATAATAATTCAGGTACTTTGACAGGTGGAATCTATTAAAGATTTTTGACTCATAATAAGAATCAGCCAATTTGTTGTATTGATAGGTCAGGTCACAGGTGATATGTCTGGTGGACAGAGTAAGAAATATGAGAGAGTGAGAACGAGACAACATCTGAGAATATGGGGACAACTTTATTCTAGGCATGCAAACAAGAAAGCAACACATCTATGTTATATATTTTGGCCAGTCAAAGGGAACCCTTGAATCTTGATTTAATATATTTGCCTAAACGACATTTTTTTTTTTTTTTAAAAAAAAAAAAATTGCATTCTTGGGATCAGCATGCTTCATTTTTGTTCATATTCTTCGTTCTTCCTCCTTAAAAGTAATTAGTCACGTAGTTATAATTAATATTACTGCTATATATACTTCTTCTGAAGAGATGCTCTAAAAATAGTATTCTCTCTGTTTCAATTTTGAAGCTTCAAGTCTTAAATATCTCATAAAGGTTTGTGTAATTATAAAAATTTATCATAAAGAATAAAATATTAAGTTAACTCGTTCTCAAATTTAGAAAACGCTCTTTCTTTTCTGAACAAATTATAAAGGAACTATCACAAACTAGAACTGAGGGAGTACCTGCATAATTTTTCCTAATCATTGTTATTAGTTTTAGAAAAAAAGTGATATATACTTCTATATAATACAAGATTTAAAGATTTTAAAACAACACAAGATTATTTTATTTTACATTTTTTTTTTTTTGGAATTTTCATATACTATTAATTAAGTAAATTAGCGAAAAGGGAACTAAGACACATTCTTTTTGCATTACATGGATGTATTGTTAGTGTTAATAAACGAAAAGTTTGCTAATGACTACAATCCGAATGATTCACCAGTAATAAAGATTATAGTGTGATAGAGTGAATCTCTTTATTTTTAATTAGAGATTTCATGTTCGAGTTTTGTGTGTAGAAAAAAAAAATTAACAGAAAGCATTTTCTCTTTTAACGAGCGACACAAATCCTGATTGGTAGGGACCATAATGCGGTATCGAATAACAAAAGAAAACCACCTGCATGAGTCATGCAAAAAAGCAATGCCAGAGACCAAAACAAAAATAAATTGACAACACCGTAGCGTACCTCCAACATCATCTCTGTACCCTTGTCTGGAGACTCCATTTAGACATGACTTCCCTGGCGACTCCCACGCGGCCATTTTAGCTGATGGAGACGGCTGCCTGCACACCTTCCCCGCCACCGGGGACATCACCCACATCGGGGTATTCCCCGTTGTTGTACACGTAGTCGTGTCCAACTCGTTGAAATTCGACGCCCTTGGCGTCGGCTGCAGCGAGTAGCAGGGGTCCGACGACGCGTAGCCGCCGGACAACCTAGGACTACTCGCTGCACGAAACCCGACGCCCAGGTCCCCGTGTCCGAACGGGATATCCTGTAAAGGCGTGTGAACGGAGAAGATTTCTGCATTGGAGAGATTTGATGCCCTAGGTGTGATGCCTATGGAGGATGAAAATGCGGATTCTGGTGCGGAGGATGTTGATCGACGGATACGGACATGGATACGTCCGTTTCTGTCGATTTCTGATTCTGTACAAAGGGGACTACGGCCGTCTAGTGAGATGATATCGTTGTCGATCTCGAATTTGGTTATGGCCGCGGCAGCATTGCCAGGGAATTGGTTCTTGATTAGTATGGTGGCAGCTCTATATTCAAACAGGAATAACAGTAAAGTATACCTGCATGAAACCACCAAAGGGTGGAATGTTAATTTTCTTTAATCAAATTTAAAACAAGTGAAGGAATAAAAGGATCCAAGAGAAGATACTACTACATGCATAGATGTACTAGCTAGTATAAAACGGTATAGAGGAAATAATCTAAAACTCTTTCAGAAAAACGAATTAATCCTTGTGATTCGAAGAGTTTATGACTTTACTTCCATTACTTATTTTTTTCCACGATGCATTAATCATCATATCCTCAGACACTTCGTGTAGGACCTTTATTTTGAAAATACTTTTTGTCCAAAGTGTTTTTTGAAAAAATACTTTTGGAAAGTAGCGTGTTTGGTTAATGAATTTGAGAAACACTTTATCAATACTATAGCTGCAATTTGTGCTGGCTAAGGTTTCAAAAGTACTCAAAAACACTTGTTTTTTTCGTAAAAGCTTAATCTGAACCTTAACTTTCTAAAATAAACTTTTTTAAAGAAAAATTTGGCTTCCTAGAAGTTTGGCCAAACTTAGTAGGAGTATTACTTTCCCTAAAGACGAGACTGACTAGACATGAAATTTACCCCAAAAAATAAGAAAATTAACTAGAAAGAGGTAAAGAAGAACATATATAAAGTGGATCGAGATGGATTTTTAGTACCAGATAATGCATTGAAGGACAACAAGCTGAACCATGAGGCTTTGAGTGAAATCACCATACATAGCATTAAGCAAAGGAATGCCCATAACCAAAGTGTTAGGCAAAGTTGAGACAGAGAAGAGAGTGATCAACCAATCCAACTGCCCTTTACAAATAGCCCAAAGTGACAACAACACAAGAACCAAAATCTTTGACAAAGTATCAGCCAATATAAACTTCGTATCCATTTGGTAAGGATTGTTCTGAGATATGAAGTGGAAGGATAGCACCGGAACGGCAAATACCGCGACGAAACGGTTGATGCCGGAGCATTGCTCTGGTGAGAATATCTTCCACCATTTCACTGAACCATATGCTACCAGCATAGCAAAGTATAATGGCACCATTGCACACATTACTTTGTAAAAATCATTTGCACCTATCATCTTCTAAATTATAAGTATGTCTCTTCTCTATTTTCCCCTTTCGGTGTAATAGCAAGGAAAGTGAAATGAGCTTATATAGAATATTGAAGACTAAATTACCTATTTTGAAACTTTGGATGTACGTTAATGAGATTCTTAAATTACTACTTTGCACTGGGATTAGTGGTTGGTCGATTCAATGATTGGTTCTTTAACATATTATATGGAGAAATTTCTTATAAGCGGCAAGTGTTTAATTTTGCTTTTAAAACAACAAAAGAAACGATGTACTATAAAGCTTTTAAAACTCTTCAATGGTATCAAGTTAATTCAAACTGGCACCGAATGTTTACACCAAATTACTTATATCAATTTATAAAGGTTAAGTGAATTATATATAGTGACGTGAGTAATCTTGATTAAATGAGAATTATATGTAGTACGCTGACAAGTGAAATAACATTGTCATTGTACGTATTGATTAAACATTGCTCAATTATAAGTTTTAAACGAATCTTAGAACGATAATTTGAAAAACAAATTGTATTCTTTGGAAACGCAAAAGTTTCTGAACAAAAAAGTCTAAAAGTAAAACTACATCTTCCTATAATTCCGAAATTTGAAAATCTTAGTGGGCGTTTGGCCATAAAAATTATTCACTTTTTTTCGGAAAATTTTTTCACTTTTTTTTACTTTTAGCGTTTGGCCATAAAAATTATTCACTTTTTTCCGGAGTTGTATTCCTAATATAAAAATTTAAAAAACTTGTTTTTCAAAAATTTTCAATTTTTTACACTACATTTTACCAAAAACTATAATTTTAAAAACTATGGCCAAACACACAACTCCAACTCCACTCCAACTTCAAAAATTCCAAAAAAAATGAAAAGGCTTTTGGTATTTATGGCCAAACGGGCCCTATTTTCGGAATAAAAGGTAGTACACATTCAACTCACTCTGTCTAGGCATTATAAACCCTCAAGAGTCAAACTTAGATGAAAGTTTAATTAACCTTTCTGGTACTTTTTTCTTTTTCTTTTTGACTTAATGTGGTCTCCTTTTTAATTTTCAAAGTTGAAAGTCATTCGATAAGTCAGAGATGATAGTGGCAGTACTGTAGCAGTGTGTAGAAAGTGAAAGCACTTGGTTCTATGCAGATACTGTCCATGTAAAAGAATATGTTAATCTTTTGAATGTACTTGGTGTTTAATATAAGTTTATTTAATACTACCAAACATGTGTTTGTGCGTATGCGGTAATTAAGAAATTATAAAATGTCATTTATTAGCCAAGTCAATTAATTAAAAAGCTTTATAAGCATGAGGATATTGTATGTAGCTTTCCTTTCATTAATCATGTGTCCATTCCTTGTTTTCTGGTCGTGCACTTTAATTTGCTTTCTTACAGGAAATTAACAGCCAAATTCACTCATCACGAAACTTAAATCAGTGCTTCATTCTTGAATAGTTCTTATAAATGGCTCTCCGGCCGACAAACTGGCCATCAGAATATTTAAGAGGCACATTGGGATAATACATTTCCTTCATTCATATATGTTAGATAATTTTTCAGGTGGGAAAACATACTTCTTTTCTGTTCACATTTACTTGTCTATGTTCATCAAATTTAAATGTTATATCTATTAGAACTGTAGCTAGCTATGACAATAGAATGTAGCGTAACTAATTAATTGAAAGTGTTAGTTTTCCTACCGTTTTAAGTATTAGATGAAATATGATCGTACACTTCAACATAGAACTAGACTAAGCAAGAGATGTCGAGTTTAAATTTCATCACCCAAAACGCAAAAAGAGGGCGGCGGGGGGGGGGGGGGAGCTGGGAGAGTGGAGAGGAATCACTTATTTGATTCATAAAAAAAATTAAGCACACATGTTAGAATCTTGAATAAGCCTTTTAAGCGACAGAAATAATTTGAATAGTCAACGTAGCGCTAATATTAGAGAAGACTCTTTGACCAAAATAAGCTATTATTTTAGCCAATTCACCAAAATAATACATTTTTTAAAAAATTTGCAGAACTAGAATAAACGTATTTCACAAGAATTATTAGACATTATTTTATTCAAAAAATTCAACGGGCAAAAAAGCTAAAGGTTAACGGTGTTAAAGGGTAATTCGTTACTGTGAGTAACGTTTTATGGTTAATACGTTACTGTGAGACTCTAAAGAATACAAAATCTAACATTGATTGATCTTAAAGTCATAACTCATAACTCAGAGTTACAACTTCAAGCTAAAACGTAACTGACAGTAACGTTTCTACGTAATCTACATTTAGGAGTATTAAATGCGCGCAGAATTCTTCAAATTACGAACCCTTCTGATTGATGTAATTATAAAACTTTACCGACAATATTGATTACCCTTAAAAAAAAGTATTAATTAGCCTTACAAAAAGATACTGATTAGCCTTAAAAAAATTGATTAGGATTAAAAAAATATTGATTAGCCTTATAAAAAAAGTATTGATTAGCTAAATAAAGTAGCAGTTTTTCAATTTCAAAACAACACCAACAAGGGGAAATTATAGCAGAAGTTGGTTAATTCTCCTTTCAACATTTGCTTATACATTTTAAAGTGCAAGATGGTTAAGACCAAAAGAAATTAAAGACACAATGTCTTTAGTTTACAACAATAACTACTAGTAATTAATGCTTATATATCACAAATTTCTTTTCATATATGAAAATTAAGAAGCAACCATCTTTCATATCTACCGCTTATCGAAAAATACTCCATCTTCTAGAAACAAAATAACAAAGTAAATTTGGTCTCTCTTAATTCACTTCGCTGGAACTAAATTTGTATAAAGCAAAACGGTAGCTAAGAATGGTTTCCATCAAGTTGTAGACTAAGAGACCTTAGTGAATCATATATACTCCATAAAATAAAGCACTCAAATCAGCTAGGATAAAATAAAGAACTCAAATCAGTGGAACATTGAAACCATTAATTAACCATAAGTAACGTACTAACCATAAAACGTTACTCCTAGTAACGAATTACCCTTTAACACCGTTAACCTTTAACTTTTTTGCCCGTTGAATTTTTTGAATAAAATAATGCATAATACGTTACTGCGAAATACGTTTATTCAACTTCTGTAAATTTTCAAAAGAATATATTATTTTGATGAATTGGCTTACGTCGGTAAAAAATTCAAAAGAGTGCTCAAGCTAAGTTTCCAAATCCAAATCTGAAAATTGCAAGATTTGAATAATATCTAGAAAAAGAAAAGAAAAAAAATTTATATACTACTAACTGATCTTTAATTTGAAGTCAGAAGGAGAATTGAAAAGCATTACATGGTATTATAATTTCTACGTAGATAAATTAATTTGGAAAAAAGAAGAGAATACAACAAAAAACAAACAGAAAGTACTGACTGATATCAATCAACTCATTATCTTTTTGGATTTTTCATTTTTTGGTTTTTCTTATTATGGGAGGTAATTTTGATTTTGAGACTTGTAGAACTTTTGTGATACTTTTAGGGGTCAGTTTGGTACATGGTATAAGTTGGAATATCTCTTCTATCAAACAGAGTATAAAAGGAAACATAATCTTAAGGATGAGATATTCACCTTATCTCATTAACCTTGGAATTGTTTTATCCCATTTCCCAAATGAATAAATTAGTCTCAAAATTATAATCCTGAAATAATTTAATCTGCGTACCGAACGGCTCCTTAGCCCTTCAACCTATCAATTGTGATCACATCTTTTAAGTCAATCTTTTCTTCTAACACGACGCAGAGCTTTTCCACGCACTATCTTATTCTTTCTTTCTTTTATTGTTTTTCTTTTCTTTTTAAAATTTTGTGACACGGTATAAGTTACATTTAGTACACATACAGTCATACATGATGTAGAAAACACAATAGTGGTTCTCTTTTTTTCTTTTCTATCAATACCACACCTATGAAATAATTAATGAATCATATAAACACCCCTCTTACACCATGAAAGCAAGGATATTTTCACTTCAGTTGGTCTATGACATCACACAGAGTATGCGGAAAAGGTGGACTGCAAATTCAATGTCAATGACGTTATATCAGTACTCCAAGACCTGCTAACTGCTAAATATAATCTTGCAAATGCACCTACAGCACAGAGCTAGAAAGATTTTTATATAGTTCGAATTTTAGCTATAGCACGTAAAAGTCAATGAAATTTGTGAATGATGTTTGAAAAATACGGGAGGCATAAAGACAGCATAAGGTGATTATATTTCCCATTGAAATCAGCATATTTGGAAGACTCAACCCTACTTGATTAGTGGTAAGTCATACATTTGTATTAATAAAGGCTGAATACATAGATGGCCCCTTAAACTTATTCAAATTTTCCATTTAGATACCTAAACTAAAAGTTGTACCTATTGAACATCTTAAGTATATAAAAAATTGTTAGGTGTGCGAATAAGTACCACATTGGTAGCTGAAAAGAAAAAGGCGCTACTTATAAGATGTTGGATACTCTTAATGATGTGAGGCCTTTTGGGTAAAACCGTGCGGGCTTGGCCCAAAGCGAATAATATCACATCATGTTAAGAGTATCTTTGGGTTGTTTTAGCCCAACAACTGGTATTAGAGCCAATGATTTGGCGGAACGAGTATGAAGATTGTATGTAAGGCTGGGCCGGTTTAGTGTCTTTCCCCCAGGGCCTTTACAACCTACTCCGTAGCTCTGAAGACACATACACAGCCTTTGGGCTTCGGTGACCGCAAATATTCAGACGATATGGGTAGCACATTGACACGTTGAATCTCTGACCCTTAATGAGTCATGTGGAACTTAGTTCGAGGGGGAGATTGTTAGGTGTGCGAACAAAGTAATACATTGGTAGCTGAAAAAAAAAAAAAAAGCTACTTATAAGGAGTTGGATACTCTTATATGATGTGAGGCCTTTTGGGGCAAACCGTGCGGGCTTGGACCAAAGCGGACAATATCATATCATGTTAAGAGTAACTTTGGACCGTTTAGCCCAAAAACTGGTATCAGAGGCGGGACGAGTATGAAGAAGACGGAGTGTGGCGTGGGGCCCGGCTTAGTGCCCTTGCCCGTCTATGGGCTGGTTTACGACATTTACTCATAGCTTTGAAGACGCATACACAACCTTTGGGCTTCGATGACCGTAAATACTTTGACGATATAGATGGCACAAAGACACGTTAAATCTCTGACCCGTGATGATTCATGTGGAACTTAGTTTCGATGACCGTAAATACTTTGACGATATAGATGGCACAAAGACACGTTAAATCTCTGACCCGTGATGATTCATGTGGAACTTAGTTCGAGGGGGAGATTGTTGGGGGCGAACAAAATACCACATTGGTAGCTCAAAAGAAAAGGAGCACTTATAAGGTGTTGGATACTCTTTATGATGTGAGGCCCTTTGGGGAAAACCGTGGGGGCTTGACCCAAAGCGGACAATATGACATCATGTTAAGAGTATCTTTGGGCCGTTTTAGCCCAACAAATTGCTATCTATTTCGGTTGGAATTATAATTACTAAATTAAAAAAAAAAATGCATAGCTATTATCCATCAATTTTTCTCTTTGTTTGATTTGGGATGTGTTCGTTAGTGGTTTTAGGACTTCTTGGTTTATGTTAATGAACTTGAATCTAGATTCACTAAGTCCAAATTGAGTGTATTTAACAATATGAGAAATAATAAATTGATTCAAAATTATAGATTGCTATTAACCAGAAAATCAAAGAAGACGTTGGTTAGTTGTGCTGGAATAAAAAAAAGATAGAAAATTTTCTGTTTTGATTATATTTCAAAATATTTTTTTCCCAATTTATC
>NC_081345.1:22563628-22693136 GCF_029784015.1 Lycium ferocissimum
ATAGGAGCTATCGGCGGGCTTACGGGGGCCACTCCATTATTTCGGAGGTGCTATTTTGAGACGATATTTTTGGGTACATATATTTTAGACATGACGGGGTCTGTCCCGTCCACGTGTTTAGTACTCTGGTAGGCTCATAGATACGTATGTGTGGGTATTATGGTCTTACGATTCCCATGGTATATATATATATATATATATATATATATATATATATATATATATATATATTAATTTGATAGCCGAAGGGCTCATGTATATAAAAGTAAATATGTTTCAAGTGAAAATGATTTTTCCTATGATTATGAGCATAAGAATAAGTATGATGACTAGCAGTATGAGTGGTGCTCGGTAGTCGACTCAGTACCGTCATGGCCCCCCTAGTCGGGTCGTGACAAAAGTAGTATCGGAAGCCGATTGGTCCCAGGAAGTAATCTCTACAAGCCGTGTCTAGTAAAGTCTTGTTTATGGTGTGTTGCGCGCCACATCTATAAACATGAGGTTACAGGGCATTTAGGATGGTTACTCTTCTTTCATCTCTAAGATCGTGCGATAGAGCTAAGCCATAGGAAATGAGATTCCTTATACTAAACCTTGATTTCAGCAGAAGGACAGTATCGATGGAAGAAAGTGATTGATAATATTGAAGTTACAGAGGTAAGTCACTTCTTTGAGACTACGTTATCAGGGTATGTATTCATATGTTAATGGATTGGTTGTCATAGAGGTAAGTCAGTGTTCATACGATAGAGGAATTGATTAAATGTATCTCTTGATGATAAGTTCAGTTATAAGTTGTGAACTAAACAAGTTGAATGAATTAGTACAAAGGCAAGCAACTGTACGAAAGATGTATGTCAGGTAAGATAAAAATGTTGGGGCGCGAATGAAATGCAAAGCTGAAGAATGAAAGGGAAAGTAAATAGGAAGGTATAACAGGGCAGATCGCTAAAGGATCAGGTACATCTCGAAGTGTGATATATGAGGTAAGTTTTGACATCTTTGTGCTTTTACTTGAAAGTGGGAGCCCTGTGTGGCTGAGATATGTCATACATATATATATTGGCCCTGAGCTCGTCAATTATCATGTTAATAACATGACGTGGTTCGATTTGAAACTCTTGTTTGACCATATCCCTATTCTTTCCATAATTATCTTTGGACCTATCACTTAAGAATTCTCTTAAGTGATCGTCCTTTAACAACCGTGCGAGCGTTCAGGTGAAAATGGGTTCCATGGTAATCACAAATAAGCCCATATCCCTTTAGCTGGGATCTGACCTCATCGGTCGCGGCCGCTTGGCATCGTGCATCTGACTTATTGCTGCGACCAATTCCACCAAATAAACATTGAATTTATACTCCGATAACCTCAGGTTTTTAATATTATTTGCAACTGAATCCACTGTCAAAGTTTTGGACTGCAACCCTCCTCTATTTTGACTTGACTCGACTCAATTTTTCTATAAGAGTTTTGCCTCTCATTCTGAATCCACTATCGCAGTTTTGGACAGTATTTCTCCTGTTGGCCATATAGTTGATGCCTTTCTTTTTCATATCTGGAATCATGATCAGCATTTCTTCTTTAGTCTATCATGGTTCCGACTCCGACCGATGGAACCAGCCACAATCCGAGCTGATCATCTTCCACTCGAATTTTTGATTAAATCCTATTATGAACATCCATCCATGTTGAAGCTGGAAATTCCAATAGTCTTTCTTTTAATTTCAATGAGGTGCTCGAGCTTCGTGGGTTTAATCCCTTTGCAAATGCCTCTGCTCCTATTCATCTGGGATGGCCAGCAACAACATCCGTTCATTTTGGAATCTTATAACAAACTCACGAAGCAATTCAGCATTGCCCTGGGCAATCTTGAAGATTTTTTCCTTCCTTGCTGACACCTTCTTTGCTCCAGCATGTGTTTTGATAAAAGCATCTGCAAGCATCTCGAAAGAATGAATCGAGTGCTTCGGAAGCAGTGAATACCAAGTCATTTCCCCTTTGGACAATGTTTCACCAAACTTTTTTAGTAGAACGGATTCAACCTCATCTGGCTGTATATCATTCCTTTTAACCGCAAATGTATATGCGATCACATACTCTTGTGGGTTTGTATTCCCATTATATTTGGGTAGATCCGGAATTTCGAACCTCTTCGGGATTAATCTAGGCATTGCACTAGGTGGGTATGGCAACTGCACATATCTCTTCGCATCTGGTCCCTTCAATACTAAAGGGGATCTTAGAATCTAGTCTATCCTAGAATTGAACGCCTTAAATTCTTTGTCGTTCCGATCCAATCAACTATTTAATTCTTTTTCATTCTTTTCAAGTCAATTGGAAAGGGCCTCCAAATATTACATAATGTCTTTGTCACCTCGGGTCTCACCGTTGCTTTCCCCGTGCGCAGCGTTCGTATTAAGAAAGCTTGTTCCAACATTATTTCTTCCTGTTTGCAACTCAACAATAGCCTTTTCTTTGCTTTTCCAGCAAGTCCAGGATTTTTGCTAACCTGGGTTTGCAACTGCTACTTCTTCTTCGTGCTCATCATTGGGAGTTAAATTGTTTCATGTATGCTTAGATCCATGAGGAGAAATTTGGGCTTGATGATTCCCCACCCTAACTTCTCCTATTCTTGGGATCCCTTTCCTGTGCATTAGTGTTGTTCAATACTCCATCAATTTGGTTTTCAGTGTTTGTCATCGTTAAAACTACATGGTAATAGAAATTGAAAAGTAATTAGAGCAAACTAACAATATCACTATTATTCTTAGCCCACGGTGGGCACCAAACTATTTACCCTAAAAAAGAGTACAGTTAAATTTATTTGAGGTCTAAATGATACATGAATTAATTTGTTATAAACAGTGAATAATAAAGCCAATAATGACTGAATAAATTAGTAAAGTATTGTAAAGAAATAATGAAGTAAATAAGCCTGGGCTTTGTTGATCCTTGGAGAGAATCCTTTGATAGGTTTTCCTCTGGTGGAACAGCTGTTTGCTTCAGCCTTGCTAAATTAATAGTAATCCCGTACAAAAGAATGATAAAATAAAATCAATTGCTAAAAATTGAATAGTATGAATGTGTGTAAGCTGCTGTTATTCGATGATCCTTTTGAGAGGCCTTCAGGCTCCTTTTATAGTACAAATACATTATCACTTAAGCAGTGATAAAATTCTAATAATAAGCAATAATAGACAATAAATATTGTTTTAATTCTAAATCTTAACGTCTGCTTCGAACCCGGACCGAAACAATTGACTTGGCAAGCTTGCTCCGGGGTTAACCGGGGTCTCTCATACCGACCAAGTAAAAAGACTAAGCAGTGTTTCTCCTTCAAATGCCACGTGTTCCTTTCTTGTCATGCCATGTGTCAAGCTATATTTTATCATGTATACAGTTTGGCAGTAACCTCTCTTTCAAGGAAGTTATTCCATAACTTCTATCCTTATCCTTTTTAAACGGGTCAGGTCAGCCCATATGGAGCGACCCGTGACCTAGTCTAAATATCCAACAGTATGTATTCGAGTGGGATCAACTTTGAGTATTATGCTCTCTAGATTCACCATTAATGGATCCTATCCTATTTGCACAACCTGTCTTTAGTACTCTCAACTTTTTCAAAGTTAAAACTCATTTTACTATTTAACCAAAACCATGCTTCAAGACAAAATCATGTAGATGCTATTTGAACGATTTGTCATTTTAACTTTTATACAAGATTATCTGATATCTTGATTTCTGATTTAATTTGTAAATTTCCACATCTTCATCTTAGTGAACAAAGGCAAATATTCATACAAGGTGTGGAAATGCATCTGGATTATTACAAAAAAACAATAAAAGAATGCATAAAATATCACAATTTTATGGTAATCAAACTTCAAGGTCAGCAGACATTGGTCTGGATTATCCTTGAGACCTGATCTCTCCGGCGAACCTCTTTTTTTATTTTTCTTTTTCTTTGTATGAAATAATTTTTTCATTGTGATTGTGGAAAAAATGAGATTTATGTTGGTTTGTGATGGTGGTTATGGTGGTTTTTTGGTGGTGGTTTTAAGGTGAAAATGAGTGTATGTTTGATGTATTATTCATTGTATATTTGGTGTATATGTGGTGTTTGTTTATGGTGTGTTCAATGTATCACTATATATAAAATCAAATACACACGACATAGAAGTATATACAACAACATACATAAGTACATACAACAACATAAAAGTCTGTATATTGGGTGTATGTCTGTATATTGGGTGTATGACATGTATAGAGCTACTTCCTTTTTGCATATGATTATATATTATTGTATGTCAACTGTATATATTGACGTACATATGGCATACGACAATATACGATGATATACAAGTGTACATGTAGAGAAGAAGTTATAAAAATCATGAGAGAGGACTCTGGCGAAGAAGAAAACTTTTGTGGAAAAAAAAAACATAATTTGAAGATCTCCAAATGGCAACGGAGCAACATCGGCTGGTGACAAAACAAATGGCTTGGGTTTGTGGGAGGAAAAGATGAGAATTAAGAAAAAGAAGTATAAAGAGCTCCAAAATCTCTAGTTTGTGAGATTTTTTGAAAATTGTATTTATATGTTTTGTTATAAAGCTATTGCTAATTTTTAAAAACATAATTTTACCATTAGATACGATAATTAAGACCCTAATTTTACATTGCCAAGTAAAAGTCTCAAAAAGAAAAGGAGCCTTCAAAAGTAAAATTAGATCTTTGCAAAACATCTCCGATTTTAGGTACTGGCCTTACTTTGGAAAAATTAAAATTAACTTTAGTGAAAAATATTTTTCACTACAAATATTTATATTTTTGTATGAAATAATTCCTATAATAAAGAGCTAAATACTTTTGTTTTTTATTTGAAGCTATACAATCTTCTTAAACTTGCTCTATAACACATTTCTCAATAGATAAATATCCTTTAAAAACATTAGAGTATTGGTTTTTTAATTTACAAATTATGTTTCTCTAATCCTAATTTATGTGGCACATTTTATTTTGGCAAAATATATCGACAACTCCTTAACCTGCCAATAAATATTTATGTAGATATCAAACTACAGTTTGTTCTGATTCCTAAACACATTATAAAGTGCTCATATTAGACACTTCCAACTCAAATTTCTTTTAAAAAAAATTATGCATGTTCTCAAATGCTCATTATGTAGACAAGTTTGTATTGGGAGAAAAGTGCACCCTGAGTTAGCTCATGTGACCGGATGTTCGGAGGGACCGGAGGACTTCCGAGCCTCCACTCCCACCTTGGTCGGGTCACATCCGTCAACCTCGATCAAAGCGCTATGCCATAGAGAGGTCACATCACCCATATTTTAGGGGTTGAAAAGTCTAACCTTGGCTTGTTTAGGGGAAGCTTAGGGTAGAAGGAAGCCATCATCTTGGCTTATATAAGGGAAGCGTAGGGTAAAAGGAATGCATCATCTTGTTCCTACCATTGTAGCTCTATCTTTTCCTCTCAAAAAGGCAATATACAAGTTTATCTATTTTTTCTCAGATATGGGATTATTACTCACTCTCTTGCATGATTATCTCTTGTTAAGGCTTTATTTACACATATCACCACTCCGAACTGAGCTTGTAAAAGAGTTTCCGGGATTGGATACAGTCCACTTGTCTTCAAACCTTATAAATACAAATCTCTAACTAATTTTTTGGTTAAACTCGATTTCACGGGAAAACAGTTTGGCGTCGTTTGTGGGGATAGATAGTTGTGGTGTTGATCTAATTTGTAGCACAGACTCTTAAAATCCACTCGTGTTTGGGGTTGCTCTGTTGAAATATTCCTGACCATGCCTGAAAAAACTAGTAGCACGTCAGAGGGTAGTGCTCAAATCAGAGCAAGAGACCTGCAGGGCTCGCGATCAGTGCACCGGCAGAACTCTATAATAGAAAATGATTCAGAGTTAGGTGGATGAGAAGAAAGGGAGGAAATAGCATCACCCTTGAAGAAGGCTTACAGCAAGATCCCAGCCGGGGAGAACTACTTTGACCACTTGGATGAAAGTGGGGAAACGTTTCCCCGAGGGTGTTACTCCAGGAAAAGAAAGAGACGCCCTCGCTCTAGGGTGAAGGAGATGTACAAAATGGAGGATCCCCCATCGGAAGTAACTCTAGCCACGGTTTTGGCATTAAACAGCGTGATAATGGTGCACACGGATAAGCTCTTAAATTCTCTGACTGAGAAAAACCGCCCAGTCGCCTTTCAAATAACCCGGAGGTTATTGAGGCACCTGGGACTTTCAGAGTAAACGCAGAGCAGATAGGGTTAGAGCCGGTCGAGCAAAATGCGGACTTAGAAAGGCTTACTAAGCTGAAGAATGAGCTCCATGACCGGATGAGTCAGATACCAGGGGCTCCCCCCATCTTGAAGGGAGCAGGAGCAAGGAAGAATGGAAAGATCCCATACAAGCTAAGCGCGACCCCTGCGCCTGTCCCAAAGAAGTTCAAGATGTCGGATATACCCAAATATGACGAGACCACAGATCCAGAAGAACACATAACGGCCTTTGAAGCAGCCATCACTGGGCACGACCTCAAGCAACATGAGATTGAATCAGTCATGTTGAAAAAATTCCACCAAATGCTCATTACGGGAGCACTTTCTTGGTATACGTACTCTTTTACCTAAAAATTCTATTAACTCTTTTACTGCTCTTGCAGATACTCTTGTGAAAGCTCGTGCCAGAACCCGAAGGGTTGAGACGCACAAGGAGTACAGACGAACCGCTAAGGAGATTCATGAGCATGTTCCAAAAGGAGAGAATGCTGCTACTAGCTATATCAGAGGACTGGGCCGCAGCCGCTTTCGTGGATGGTCTAAATCCAAACAGTTCGGATGCATCCAGGAAGCTGAAGAAAAGCCTGAGGGAGTTCCCAACTAAGTCTTGGAATGAGGTAAACAACAAGTACAAGGCTAAAATGAGGATAGAGGATGACCTCAGACCTGATGCCCGGATTGAAGCAAGGGGTAGGCCACAAGAGAAACCCAGAAATGTTCCCCCGGCCAGACAGAGGAACCCGAGAGATTGGTATAAGCCATACATAGCTCGCCCCCCTATGAGACACCCTACCTGGTCAAAGACGAGCACGGAAAGCAATTAAAAAAATAGCTGGAACGTCAACCACCTCAAGAAGTTTTACCTCTCAAGAGGCAACATGTATGGTCGCATATCTACATCATTTATCTTGCACTATTTTGCTTCCTCTTCCTGACAGGGACTACCGACAATTGGTGTTTGCGTTCCCTCCTCTCTTCCAGCAAAAGTTTAAAAAACGCTTGATATATCAACAGGACGATTTTTCCATCCAAACTTCATGAATGGAATAAGAATCCCTACGTATTTCTCAAATTTTGTCAACAAGACACCTTTTGAACTCAAAAGCATACCAGATAATATCCCAACAATCACATCCTCGAAACCTCACACCCGAGTGCCGGGAAGAGAAGTGTATTCAGGTGTTCAAAACATGAGATCTCCTTGAGGACAAACTCGGATGGACTAGGACAGCTGGCAGTCACTACACCTGCCCTGTTTCTTTGTGTTGTCAATTTGTGAAAACAAAAAGACGAGTCGTCCCTCATAATCTCATAAACGAAATAAGAATCTCAACTTTTTTTTACTGCTGTTAGCAAGGAATCCTTCGCTTAACATCTGAAAACGTTCGGGGCAAAATCGAACTCGGAAGCCACACGGCTCCGTAAACCGCTTCTAACATACGAAACAGCCATAGGGCCTCCGAGCGTGCAGGTTCCACGAACCTTTGTGCCATTAAATGGGGTCGAGATGTCCTCCCCATCACCACAAAAAATCGAGGGCCCTCATTTATTGCGAATTGGATAATTAGATCCCCAATATCGAGAAAGCGTTTCTAGAAGTGACATTCCCGGATTGGGTTAGGAATGATGACCTCAAACACAAAACGCAAGAACGACATAAGCGTGCACCGGTCATCATACCTTAACTTAAACAACAAATGATCGAATATTAGCAAGGTTCCGGTAGATGGGCATAACGGTCACGCCTCGACAGTTAAGTGCAAAATAAAAGGCCAACATGTCATTTTATGATCACAATTGTTGCAAAAACAAAGCGCATGTCAAAGCGTAGAGTCAAGGCTAAAAGCAAATAGGCAGAAGTCATTCATCATAAAATATAAAATGAAAGAGCCCGAGGGCTCAGAAAAAACATACAAAGAGCACGCGAGGCTTGCTAGAGTTTTCGGACGACTTCGTCACCATTATACGGCCTTAAGGGGCATGGGTAAGAATCACCGACCAACCTTTTCCTACTTTTCCCATTAACTCTTTGGTTGCAGGATTGGGACTGGGGACTATTTGGAGGAGGGATCAACGCGGATAGAAGCAGACAAGAATAAAAAAATACGTGTTGCACTCTTTTCCTTGGCTGAGTTTTTTTCCAAAGGATTTTCACCAGCAAGATTTTTAATGAGGCAACAACCATAAAACGTAATACACTTGCAAACACGGCCATGACTCCATGTCAAGACTCCGAATAAGTGAAGAGGCGAGTTAAGTGCTTCCTTGGCAAGATGACCGAATCGTGGGGAGAATGCCATCATTTCACTAGTTTCCCGCTTGGAATTTGACAAAGACAGATTCTTCCACTTCCCGAACTCATGCTATAGAGGCCCTGGAAAGTGGGGGACTATCACTATTGGGCGAAAAGTGCACTCGGAGTTGGCTTATGTGACCGAAAGCTTGGAGGGACCGGAGGATCTACACAGCTGGCCTCCACTCCCACCAATTCGGGTCACATCTAGGGGAAGCTTAGTAGGCATTTGGCCATAGAAATAAAAAACTTTTTCACTTTTTTTGGAATTTTAGAGTTGGAGTTGCGTTTGACCATAGTTTTTGCAAATAGTTTTTTTTTTTTTTTTTTTTTTTGTTGAAATGCACTTTTTCAACAAGTTTTGGTTGTGAATTTCAAATACAACTTCAAGTTGTATTTGGAATTTTCATGGCCAAACGCTAATTTTTGAAAAAAGTGGGAAATTTTTTTGGGAAAAAGTGAATAATTCTTATGGCCAAACGGGTCCTTTAGGGTAGAAGGAAGCCATCATCTTGGCTTATATAAGGGAAGCATAGGGTAGAAGGAAGGCATCATCTTGTTCCTACAATTGTAACTCTATCTTTTTCTCTCAAAAAGGCATTATATAAGTTTATCTATTTTTTCTCAGATAGGGGATTACTACTCACTCTCTTGCATGATTATCTCTTGCTCACTCTCTTGCATGATTATCTCTTGTTAAAGCTTTATTTACACATATCACCACTCCGAACGAAGCTCGTAAAGAGTTTCTAGGATTGGATACAGCCCTACTTGTCACTATAAGAAAGAAGACATTTGCCAATAAAAATATTTTTATTGCCATAAATAGACTATTATTGCAAAAACTACTTTTGGCAACAACATTTATTTTGTTGTTGCATAAATTTTTCCCATCGGTTGTTATTGTAACAACATACAACAACTTTTTTGTTGTTGTACTTTTTTGCAACAAAATTAAATTGTTTGGCAACAAAAAAGGTTCATTTTTAAAAGATTCATCATATATGCTAACAATAAAACTAAGTTGTTGCCAAATATTGAATTTTGCCAACTATATTATTTTTGTTTTCAAAAGAGCTGTTGTCATTTCTATACTTTCTTGTAATATGTCTTCAAACCCTATAAATACCAATCTCTAATTGATTTTCTGGATAAACCGGTTTCACCGGAATACAAAGTTAACAACTTAAAATATGTCGCTACTTTTAATTATACGCATTAGCCTCATTTAGCCGTAAAAACTCATGCATGTTTCAATTGATGTTGATGTATATAATTAAAGGAGGAGGCGCATTGTATGTCATTAACTTATTTATGTAATGGGCGCTTATGAGCACAAAAACTTTTTCATAATATGATTATGAAGTGTCTAGTAAAAACACTTTATCATGTGTTCAGGTGTTTAATTGGAACACGGCATAGTTCGAATATTTAAATTAAAATTACTGTCAAGTTTAAGGAGATATGGATGTATTCAACCCTTTATCTTTTACTATGTCCCAACAAAATGATATGTTTCTATCTTTAAAAATAATTAATTTTAAATTTTGTATTTTAATCTTTCGCAAAATTATTTATAACCACACACAACTATTTATACTCTGAAATTACAAGTTTAAAAAAAAAAAATTCTTAGATGGTCCATTTGATTTCGCAAGTTATTCTTGATAAATTTCATTGCTAGCGTGTTCAATCAAACATAAGGCACCTAAAATAGAATGGAGTAGATTGTAGAGATTGTAATCACCTCTTATTAAGAAATTTACCAGGTATACGGATCTAATTTCACGAAAAATTTATTTTGTATTTCACATTGTACTTAATTGATAGAAATTGTGAGAGTCTTTTTTACTTACAAATTAATGAACGCAAAGATGTGAGATTTGAGTTCATAAGGTAATAGAATGGAGTAGATTATGGGATAAAAAAATCTCACACAATTATTTTGGATCAATCGTATGTGCCCAAAATAAAGTTTTTCTTAACTCGTTTGTGCTTACTAAGCTCAAAAAAATAATTTCCACTTATCGAAAACACCCTCAACTTATTTTTTTAGCTCAAAAAAAATAAGTTGTTTGCAACATTTTAAAGAAATTTAAAATAACTCCCCAACCTTCCCAAATTTCGCCCCCTTCCCCATTTTTTAATTTTGTTTTAAATTTAATTTGGTGTAAATTACTACTATATATAAGGAAGAATATCAATTTTTTTTAGTCCTCATATGAATTTTTTGTCTCTTTTTACCCCTAATTAAAAAATTTATTATTTTGTGAACTCTGACAAATTTTGAGAACTTTAAGGGCTTTTTTATGCCACTAAAAATGATGTCATGGAAAAGATTAGTGGTCCCCACAAAACATGCTTATACATATTTGAGTCTTTTATGAAGTATATTAAATTTGTTTATAATTATATTTTTCCTTAAGAATTTATTATAGACACTTAAAGAATATATTAATCATCATGTTAATCAAATTCTATAATATAGGCTTAATTATTGAATTAAAATATTATTTGTATAATACTATTTATTATTTGTTGATGTTAATTACCAATTATCATTTGCTATTTAAAATTTTTATTCGTCCTGTTATAGATAGTTTTTTATTTTCTCCTGTAATTTTGTGTCGTACATGCTGGCAAAAATAAGTAATTAACAAAGATTTCACTTAAGGTAAGATTAGGTTTTAAATCAAAAGAATAAATACAAATAGACTATTATTGTTAAATATACTTAAAAATGAATCGAAATTGTAAATTATAGTCCGAAGTACGTTAATTAATTAATCAAATTTTACTTGTGCACACTTTCAACATAAAACTTATCTAATAAATTACTATATTAAAAGAGGAACTATAAAATATTATAGTTATAAAAACACCATAGTTAAAGAAGCCAAACAGTAGTAATACTAAATAATTGCAAAAAGTGGAGTATATTTTTACCTTTTTAATATTAAAATATTTTGCAAAATACCGTATAATACAAGACAAAATAGTTAAATTCAACATGAAAAAGTTATTACAATGTGAATTTCATAAAATGATTTATTAAATTAAGAAAAAGAAAAATATGTTATTGATTAACATGCATTTTTGAAAGGAAAATGAAAGCTTAAAGTAAGAACAATTTAATTTTATGGACTTTTCAATATTTTTTTCGTGTGTTTAATTTGAGAAAACATCTACAAAAATATCTTGTTATATCAAGGGTTTTCATTATTTATATTTATTTATAAGTTAACTTTATTGATTTCATCATACAATAATATTTTTTCGCAATAAATATTTTTGACATTAATTGAATATTGTAATATTTTTTGGTAAAAATAAGTAAGTTTAATTCAAAAAATAAATGAAATTAATTTAACATATGAAAACCTGAATTTGGATCATCGGAGATTTTAGTCTAAAAATATCTAAGTAAAATAGCAATTAAAAAAGTCAATGTTTGATTTTTTTTTTTTTAAATCTAATATATAAACTAAAAAAATGTTTTCCCTTAACTTTCATATAGAGATCTTTTGAACGTATCAAATTGATGTTAAAAAAATAAAGAAACAATAGCAGAAAAAATTTATAAGTATCTACAAAGTGAATTTTATAAGATCGATTTGGCCCCATATTAATCAAGCCCTAAAAAAAAAAATGTAAAAAAAAATTTGGGCTATATTAATAAAATCAAGCAATATTAAAAAATGAACCCCATATTAAAAAAAATATATTATAAGTATGCAAGTGTTTTTGTCAGCCGCTGTCAATTCGATATGTATGTATATATATTTAGTACGTCAATGTCGATTTCATGTATACAATGCATGATATGATGAGAGATGTCATGCATGCATGTTATCATCAAGGTTAGGGTTTCTTGTAATCCAGCTTTTGTCTATTTCGTCCATTTCCTAGTGTATTCTAGTTCCAGTAAGTTGAAAATATATAATTTGCCACCCCACTATTTATTGTTTTTCACGCAGTTCAATACATTAATAATTCTTATATATATTTATCATAAAAAAATTTATTTAGGCATAAAGGGTTACTAAACAACATCAAGCAATATATAAAAAATAAAAAAATAAAAATTGGAACCCACCATCTCCAAACTCACGATAAAAAATGACCCCATATTAACAAAATCAAGCAATAAAAAAAAAAGTGAACTCCATATTAAAAAAATAATGTCAAAATAAAGTATTTTTATTAGATAATTTTCGGTTCAAATTTTAACATAGTGTATATATATATATATATATATATATATATATATATATATGTTTTAATAATGTCCAAAAAAAAAAAAATGCACCCCATATTAAAAAATCAAACAATAAATGTAGCAAAATCTCTAGTCAATAATATGTCACCTCCTTTAATTTTACGAATTCGTTTCAATAAGCCATAGAACCTCATACTTGTTCCAATGGAAGTTGATGTATGTAATTAAAAATATATACATAAGATAAAATTTAATTACTTTTTTTATTACTTCAATAAATGTGAAAAGAGATTAACATATATCAAATTATTTAAGAGACTCTTGAACATTTCTTAAAAAAAAAAAATCCTCATAATTATCGAATGTTTCTAATAGAAATATTTTATCATGTGTTTAGATGTTAATTGAATAAAATTCAAAATTTGATAAAAAATAATAAGTAATACACTTTTAAATTAATGAAATTTATCTCGTTTTTGACTTAGTTAAATCTCGAAATCTTAAATAAAATGAGAAGCATTAATATTTTTGTGATAGATGGGTAATAAAAACGACATAATATATATATATATATATATATAGCTGTCAAAGAAATAAACTAAGAGGAGGGCTAAGTATAAAAAATGTGTCTAAAAAATAAAAGGCAAAAGATTTCATGTATACATTGCATGATATGATGAGAGATTTCATGCATGCATGTTATCATCAAGGTTAGGGTTTCTTGTAATCCAGCTTTTGTCTATGTCGTCCATTTTTTATTCTAGTTCCAGTAAGTTGAAACGACTAATTTACTCTCTCAATACATCAATAATTCTTTAAATTTGTCAGTAAAATTTATTGGCTTTATAAACTTCAAATTTTAAAAACTTTTATATGATAGGCACGATAAATGAACCCCTGATACGGCTTCAATAAGCCATAGAACCTCATACCCATGGAGATGTATGTAATTAAAGGAAATAACATATTTATTGGTTAACAAAATTATTTAAGAGACTTTTTTTGTCCATGTGGCATTTTTTAAAGGATAAAATATATATTTTTTACATTTTTTTAAGTTCAACAATTATTTGAATCATCTTTTTCAAGGTGGGGAAAAGCTGTCAAAGAAATAAACTAAGAGGAGGGCTAAGAAAAATGTAAAAAAAAAAAAACTTGAAAATATTTTGACTATAATTTTTTTATTTGCCTAAAGATAATGATATTCTAATCAAGTTATTTAAAATATATATAAATATTTTGACTGAAAAATATTTTGACTATTTTTTTATTTGCCTAAAGATAATGATATTCTAATCAAGTTATTTTTATATATTTGGCCAGGAAAAGAAGAAATACACAGTAAGAACAAATAATCATTGAATCTAAAAAAGAAATCAAATAAAATACTAACCGAATATTTTATGAATTTGACCAAAAAAAATATTGCACAAATTGAAATAAATAGTACTTGCATGAAAAGAAAAATACACAATATTTTTGTAAAAAATACACCGCCTAAACTTCATTACTTTTGCTAAACCTTATTTTTATTTGAATAAAATAAATAGAATTTCAAGTTGAAACTTTCAACTAAGTTATTTAGATTTGGATCCGAAAAAGAAAAAAAATACATAGCTAAAATAAATAATCATCATATCGAAAAAGAAAAAAACACAATTTGGATAAAATATGCAATGTATATTAAGAAAAACCAATAAGAAATACAATTGGATCAAATAAAATCATTATATTGATTATGTGGCAATTAATAGTTGAAAAATGCCCCATTTGGAAGCTGATTTTTCGATTTTTCACTCATCCACGCGCCTAAAAGAGAGTGTATTCAAGTTCTTTGCCACATCAGCATCCAGAGGGTCGTGCCTATCATATTTTCAAATTTAAGAAGATAATTAGACCAACATAAAATTTAAATATACATTAAATAAAAATCAACAAGTTTAGGAGGTCCTAGAGCCTTCTGCCAAAATAAAACAAATGAGATTGATTATGTGACAAAAAGGGAAAGCTAAAGAAGATTACATTGTACTTTGTTACTAAAGAAAAGAAGAAGATTACATCATAATGACGTCACTGATCATTTACCCAATTTAGTAAAAAAGGCAAAATAGGTGTGCCATTAAACATAGGGGTAATAATGCAATTTCAAAAGCAGTCTCGAGATCGCTAAATGTAATGTGTGGGCATTATTCATCATTACAAATGATTTTCCCGAAGATACTAACGTCACTTGTGGTAGCATGAAAATATATATGCTTCCTCCTTCATGTTTTGACAGCTGGAAAATTCCAGATATCTGTTCCGTATCAATTTATGTAGCACTGTTCGGATTTTGAAGGTCAGATAGTTTTTTTCCGTAATTTTTTCATGTCTTTCAAATATTTTAAATTGTTAATATTGTGACTTATAATTTTTTTATGTAGCTTTTAAATATGTGAATTTTATGTCAAATAACTCTTAAAAATATTTATTCAAATATAGCATTAAAATTAACAAATTTGACTTTTGAAATTCGAATTGTGCGGGACTGAGAGTACATCCCACATGAATTTGTGGTGACGTTATTATTCCACTTTTTCCAGCCGTTGTTTTAGAGTAGTTAATTGCTTATCACACATTGGATGACACGTGGTCATCAAAATTGGCGCGCATGGTTCTGCCATCCTGGGTGTTTGGCCTTCTGTTTTCATTTTATTGACAACAAAAAATATCCTCCTGCAATTTTGGATTTTAGGCGAGGTGTTTTTAGAGTTTTTATTTTCCCCTCCGGTTTTCGAAACTCGTATTGAGGTGCCGATTAAATTTTAGATTCGCATCCAAAAGTCTTACATTGAAAGTTAAAGCACTCTCTAACAAAAACGATTCTGTATCAAGGGAATTCGAACTCGGGACCTCTGATTAAAGATAAAAGAGTACTTATCACTCCGTCACAACCCTTGTTGGTAGGTGCTTTTAGCGGTATAATAATATATAATTTGTCCTTGCACATAATATGTAAACATACATTCAAATTTGATCTCAGCTGACAAATAAGCACTCTAACTTTGGGAGTGCATATATAAACAGCTCAACTTTAATAAAGTTGCCCTCACAAACAAACATTTCCGAGAGATTTGATGTGTGAGTTACACATGCTCCCACGTGGATAAGTGAACCAATCAGCGGCAGACAACTATTTCACACATATTAATATAAGAATTAAAAAACACCTGCAACTATATAATCTGGCTATAAGTTTTGCTCCTTTTAACAGTCTATCAGGAGAAACAATTGTAGAAATAACCCCCAAGTTTTTTGGGCAAAAGAGTGCGGCGATTATAGAGCTAGTTGCTTCAAACTTTGTTTAATTCTATCTTTAAGGTGAATTTCACATTTGAAATCAAAATTTTAAATTGCAATTGAAGTTTTGGCAAATCATAAACAAATAATTTCAAATCAAAATTTCAAATTTGAAGTCCAAATTGCGCGGACAAATGACACCTAATTATCAATTACAAACCTTTCTCGTGCATAGAAAAAATAGATATTCAATCTAAAATATTGAATTACTTAAACTCTCAACTTGAAAAGAAAATCATGAATAAAACTTTTAGAACATTCCAGTTTCATTAGTCAATTGCTTTTATAAACTTATTTTCAATTTTATACATATATATTTAATTTTTATTAGAAGGGATCTTAAATTAACACAGAGATCTTTGCAATTTCTTCTTAATTCAACTTTAAAGATTATAGTCACCAATTTGTCATTTTCGTTACCGGGCGTCTAAATAATTATAAATAATTACTCGGGGTTATCTGTAAATATAGTCGACATCAAGTGTCAATTATAACAGAACAAGCGGTGGTGATGTATGTGTAATGCAACATTCCCATAAAATATGACATAATACATTAACAACCGCTTGAACTTGTCAATAAATTTTATTGGCACAATACATAAACAAGCCCTTTAATTTAACGTGTGAATTAATTATAACCTTAAACTTTCTGCTAGTACATAAGTAGACTTAAAATTCTTAAAAGTCGAACATATAAACACATATCTTGACGTGATATTGTGATATGGCGGTGACATAGCACGAACAAAATTATGTGCCACGTCGTCCACGTCACTATTTGCGTTTACATGTTCGACTTTTGGCAAGTTTAAGTGCCTACTGGTACACTAACAAAATTTAAGGTCATAGTTGCTAGCTCGCGCTAAGTTAAAGGGCTTATTTGTGTGTTTTGCCTATTGGCAAATTTTATTTAGATACTCAAATTAATATTTGTTCCAATTTGTCACCTCAACACATAGTATTTCTATTAGACGTTTTCGGTTAATTTTTTTTTGCATGTATTTGGAAGCCTCTATCAAATAGTGGAGTTAACCACATAAAGTATGTTATCTTATGTGGCCTCAACTGAAATAGACCTAAAATTTTACAACTTATTAAAATAGGCCTGAAATTTTACAACTTATTAAGGCAAATGCATATTATTAAAAGAGATGACATACTTTAAGTGCTCGGTTGAGAACACGCGCAATTTTTTTTCAAAATTCGGACCAAAAATATTTAATATGAACACTTTATTATGTATTCAAATACTTAATTGGAACAAACATTAATTTGAGTGTGTAGATGAAATTTGCTGGTAAATTCAGGGAGCTATCAATGTATTAAGAATCTGTTTGGATAGGCTTACAACTCATGGGTCATAAGCTAGAAGTTCTAATTTATGACTTTTGACTTATATTTATTATTTTAATTTAAAAATAAATGCTTAAAAATACTTTTTATATTACCCAAATATTATAAAACTAAGACACCTAAAATAAGTCAATCCAAACAAGCTTTAAGCCTTGAAATGTCCATCATAATGTCACATGCATATGTTATATGTGTATATAACCCCCCACTCCCCCGCCCCTCCACCCCACCAAAGCTAGAAAAGAAAAAAGAGAAGAGGATTTGACTTGGTTTTGATTTAGAGAAAACAGAAGAATTGGTAAAGAATGAAGAAGAAAATTCAATCCGATTGAATCCAATTTTGACGTCCGTAAACAAACACTCCTCTTTCTCTCTCTAAAAAAAATAAAAAAAAATACAGCTAAAGAAGCTGAATCTATCTACTGAAAAAAAAGGAACAGTGAACTTGAGAAAAAAACCTATATACTTACGTGAGTATTTATTCTTATTCACATTAAATTATGTGTGTTTTTGCTCCTTGTAGTTCAGTTTAAGGAATAGTCAATCTGCCAAGCTGCGGTGAGTCGGTGTTTAAATTGTGTCCTGGTAAGTCTTTTTTTATAGCTAATTTAAGCTGTGGATCGACTTCTTTTTATTATTTATTGTGTGATTTAGGGCTCGATCAAGTTGTATTCAGTTTTGTTTCTATTTTTTTGTTTGAGTGTTTAATTAATTACGGCAGCTTCTTTTATTTATTTTTTTGTTTTAGAAATTTGGGATTTTTTTTTTTTTTTTTGGGGTATATTCTGTACTGTTGCTTTTCTGACTAAAGTGATAAAGGATGAAGTTGGATTTCTGTCTTTAAACTGTTGAGATTTTGTGTGCATAACATTCTGATTTGATGATTTTAAGTTAAGGTTGGGTTAATGGTTAGTAAAATTGAATAACTGTTGCAGTGGATTATGCGAAAAAGCGGACACAAGACTGTTAGTTGAGTGGAAACAAGACAAGTTTGGATCTTTGGGGTCAAGTGGAGACTTTTTAATGTCTACTTCAGATCCAGATAGTATATTGCTCGGTTAATTGATTGATATTATTGGTTTTGCTTGGTTCGTCTTTGTTTGGGGCAAAATTGAAGTTTCTTGAGCTTAGTGTGGGTTTTGATGCCATTTTAGGAAGTTTCTATATTTATTCAAGTGTTTGTAGAGTGTGTGTTTCTTGGTGAAAAATGGTTCCAACAGGGCCGCCTCCGAATCCACTTGGAGGTTCCCAATCTGTACCGTCTTCATTACTGCGATCAAATTCGGGTGTAATGAGTGGGGGTCAAGGGGGTGCGATGCCTTCACCAGGGGGTTTTCCTTCTATGGTTTCACCTCGGACGATGTTTGGTAACATGAATATGCTAGGGAATGGAGGTCCCAATGTTTCACATCAGTCCTTTGCAAATGGAGGTCCTAATGCTGGTTCTCAGCGTGGTCCGGTTGATAATGGGGCTGAGACGGACCCGCTTTCTGGTGTAGGAAATGGGGGGATGGGTTTTAGTGCTCCTTCAACGTCGTTTATGTCATCAGCTATGGCAACAAATCCAAATACCAGTCAAGTTCAAGGACAGCAGTTCCCTAACCCCTCTGCTGGTAACCACATGTTGACTGACCAACAACGACCCCAACAGCTTGATTCCCAGAATTTTCAACGTAATCAACAGTTGCAGCAGTTTTCTTCCCCTAACAATTCCCAAACACAGCAACAGCAGCATCAATTTCAATCCATGCGTGGTGGATTAGGAGGCGTGGCACCCGTCAAAATGGAGCCACAGGGGACAAATGATCAAACACCACAGCAGTTGCAAGCTCTGCGAAACTTGGCAAATGTAAAAATGGAACCGCAACAGATTCAAAGTATGAGAGGTCTTGCGCCTGTCAAAGTAGAGCAACAACAATCAGACCCATCTTTGTTTCTACAACAGCAACAACAACAGCAGCAACAGCAGCAGCAGTTCCTTCAGATGTCCAGGCAGTCCCCTCAAGCTGCTGCTGCTGCACAGCTTCTGCATCAGCAGAGGCTAATGCAGTTCCAGCATCAGCAGCAACTCTTGAAGACTATCCCTCAACAAAGAAACGCACTACAACAACAATTTCAATCACAGAATCTTGCTATAAGGCCTCCTGGAAAACCATCATACGAGCCCGGGATGTGTGCGCGTCGGCTGACTCATTATATGTATCAGCAGCAACATAGACCTGAAGTAAGAAGAATGGGTCAACTATATCATTGTGTGGCATCTATGCACTACACCCTACCCCACAGCTTCCCCAGATAATAAAAAAGAAAGTATGATATCAACTCTAATTTTTTAACAAATTGCTCTACCTCCTTTATAGGACAATAACATTGAGTTTTGGAGAAAATTTGTTGCTGAGTATTTCGCTCCCAGTGCCAAGAAAAAGTGGTGTGTCTCTATGTATGGAAGTGGTCGTCAGACTACTGGAGTTTTTCCTCAGGTTCATTGCTTATATAGAAGCTATTTACATTTTTGGTTTTTGTAATGTCTGTTTGTTCTCCCATCAAATGAAAATATGAATTATAATAAGTTTCATGCTACAAGTATGGTATGCTTTTACGACATAGAATTAATGTTTTCATCTCAGATGCTCCTTTTAGAGCTTGTTCTGTAAATGCTGCAGATTAATTGTAGAGCAACTGTTAGCAAATCAGTTTGTATCGTTGATCAATATTGTGTAATTTGCAGGATGTGTGGCACTGCGAAATATGCAACCGCAAGCCAGGCCGTGGGTTCGGTATGTTCTTTGCAGCATCAAGCGCTTGAGTTATTTTCTTGTCCGAGAGACAGTTAACAAACTTTGTGTCTTTACCCTTGCTTCAATTAATTCATCTTATTTATTTGGTTTTCCTATTAGCTGATGATTCTATTTCAGCATCTGATACTTCTCAACTCATTGTTTCAGAAGCGACTGCCGAGGTCTTGCCCAGGCTTTTCAAGATAAAGTATGAAAGTGGCACTTTGGAAGAACTTCTGTACGTTGATATGCCCCGTGAATATCAGAATTCATCTGGGCAAATAGTCTTAGATTATGCAAAAGCGATTCAGGAGAGTGTCTTTGAGCAACTTCGTGTTGTCCGTGATGGTCAGCTTCGCCTAGTGTTCTCACAACCTGATTTGAAGGTTAAATGAAGAGCTGATTAGTTTTATATTCAGTAAAGTGCTTATTCATGGACAATTGAGACATAGCATGGAGCATATTAATGCTATCATTTGTTTGATCCGGATTCCTTTTGTATCAACTGGCAGATAGTTTCTTGGGAATTTTGTGCTCGACGTCACGAGGAGCTTATCCCTAGAAGATTGTTGATACCTCAGGTTAATCAATTTTACCCCTAAACTGCATTCCACTGATGTATTATGAAATCATGCTATAGTGATTTGAATCATACACTTCTTTTCACTGATAGCAGAATATTAGGTGGCCTTTGTTTAAAAATAGGTAATTTTTTTTTTTCAATCAGATACAAAAACTGAGGCATCTTTCTCTCTAGGTGCTTGGTTGAATTTTTTCCCCGAAAAAAATGGAGATGCTTTTCGGAAAAAATTTCAACTCTATTTGATAAGTAAAAGAACTGCCATCTAAGTTATTGCCATTTCTGCAATAGCAAAGGCTTTTTCGTTTCAATGACCTTGGAACTATGTGCTAATTCGAAGTTATTGGTCTTTATTATCGACATTACTTGATATGGAATTTTATGAGAGTATGGTCGTGTGAGTATTTCTGATCACTATTTCCCTTTTTTGGGGTCTGTTGGTACAAATTAAATATACATGGAAGTACAAGATTTCAGTTGCATTTTTCTTCTTCTCTAGTTTCAAAATTTACCCTGTTTCTTCTTCTTAGCAATATAGAATGGGTTAAACTTATTCTCTTTCCTCATCTTGTGATATTGAAGCGGTAAGGGCTGCTGGATGGACAGCTCTAAACTGCTTATGGTTGCCATTTTTGTCCATTAATGGAAAAGAACTGCCGTTTGTATGGCATTTCTACTTATTTTTTTTTTCCTTTCCAGTTTTGGGAAGAGTTTGTTTCTCAAAAATATTTTTGGAGACAATTGCATGGTTGGATTAGGTGTTGGATTGTGTTTGGATTTATCTTTTTTGTAAATCATTTGGTGGATTGTATTTTCGTTGTATCTATTTGTTTTAGCATATATTTTGTCTTAGCTGGATGAACTTTTAGCTTTGAGTGTTGATGGTGCATGCAAAGTAGTGGCTATTGAATCATTTCTGATTTGCCTTTTATTATTTTGATATGCTGACAGGTTAGTCAACTTGGTGCTGCAGCTCAAAAGTACCAGGCTGCCACCCAAAATGCATCATCCAGTGCATCTGTTTCTGAGTTGCAGAATAATTGCAATATGTGAGTCCAGAAACTTACATTATGCCGTTTACTTTAACTATTGGGGCTGGCAATGTTCCATAACTTTGTTTGACCGTAGTTGTTGCCTAACAATTTCTGTTTAGCATATCTACCTCCTTGTTAAGAGTTCTAGCTAAATTTGTTTTATGGTAGTTGTTGCCTAGCAATTTCTATTTAGAATATTTAACCCTCTTTATTAAGAGGTTAGCAGTGCCTAATTGTGAGATCGCTGTCATTAGCGGGCAGTGATGACGAGATAGGCTTTATTTGTATTTCTAACTTTTTACAGCTCTGTTTTTGGCATTGAGCTTTTATGGTCTTTACTGGTGCTGTGGCCCACTCTTTCTTAACTTAGGTTTGCCTTTGATGCTAAGTTGGGATATTCTGCCAATGAGTTGCCCTACTAAGCTTTTGGCACGCCAGTCATTTTCTTAAAGCTGAAACTTACTGTGATTTGATTCACAGTGATCTTGCTGTGTACATATTTTCATGTCTACCGTTGTCGGCAGACGTAGCTTAGAATTTAGTATAATGGAGTATGGTCAATTTGTTATACTGTTGAGCCTTAGAAGCTCAAACTCTTGAAACATGATTATGAATGTCTAGTTGATAAATATGTTTACCACAATGATATGGTTAGGTGCATGACTGTCTACCTTCTTTTGATACACAAAATTTTGTGTTAAACCAAAAGTTGAACTTTAGAGTGTGGGTTTGATTTCTCATGTTTTGAGGGGTGTGTGTCTGTTGAGGATGCTGCCTGTGACCTGTTGGAGTGTTGCTTTAATTCTAGTCCTCTCATGCTCATCAAACTTCTCCAATGAGCTAGGGGTGTCATCTGGTGTCTGGACTTACCAAAAGGGAGAGTGAGGTTTGAGGAATAAATCTTCTTCCCATGGAATTACATTTATCTCAGGAGCTGCGTATAGTGGTAGGCGGTGGGGGGAGGGAAGGTAAAGATATGCATGCCGTCTGAAAGTCACAAGTGCTACATGTAAGCATAGAATCGTAAATTTATGCTTATAGATTCTTTGATTCTTGGAAATTCCATTAAGATCGTGTATCTGCTACTGTGGGGGGAGAGAAGGTAAAGATATGCATGCCCTTTGAAAGTCACAAGTGATACATGTAATCATAGTCTCGTAAATTCATGCTTAGAGATTCTTTGATTCTTGGAAATTCCATTAAGATTGTGTATCTGCTGTCATCCTGTGTTCCTTTATGTAGCTTTAGATGTGTGAGTTATTTAGTAATTTTGACTTCTAATTGTGCTTCAGGTTTGTTGCTTCAGCTCGTCAGTTAGCAAAAGCTTTGGAAGTTCCGTTGGTAAATGATTTAGGATATACAAAGAGATATGTGAGATGCCTTCAGGTATGCACCTTGTCCTGACATAGAGAACTCCTCTTTTTTCCCTTCTTCATCTGTCCCTTGTGCAGGTTTCCATTTCAGGAGTGGAAATAGTCCTCGTGCATCCGTTGTAGCTACTCATGCGTTTCTCTTTTTATGTCTGTTTAAAAGTCAATTAATTCTGTTGACCTGTCTTCAGTTCCCTGCTTTCCATATCTCGCCCCGTTGTATTCAGAGCATACTTGAAAACTGAGACGAAGTCAGTTCTTTTAACAGCCAGTAGGTTGAGATGGATCAGTATATGGATTTCTTGGATTCAGTTGGGAATTATGTAACTTGAACTTATTGTAGGGATGCTTGTTTCTGTACTTTTATGTACCTTCTTGGTACTTTTATTAATAAAACTCTTACCTTGTCAAAAAGAAAAAAAAGAAAAAGAAAAAAAGAGATGGCTGTTAATGTTGTGGATTTTGGAAATTCTTTTTAGTAACCTGTATAATTAACTCATGTATAGTGCTTCAGCTTTTTCTCCTGCTACCTATGTGGTGTAATGTTTTTCCTACTGTTGGGAATCATTGTTTGACTTTCAGAACTTGACCTCATTTAAAAAATGTTCGTTCTAGCGGGAACTCAAGGTTTATTGGCTTAGGGCTCTTCTGAGTTCTGATTTAGTTTATTTTTCCCAAATGTTTTATGATCGTTAATTTTGAAACCAAAACAAAGCTGCTTTTGTGTGATAACATCTGGTCAGATGATAAATTATTGTATTTATAATTTCCATTCGATTAAAAGAGGCTTGTGATTAACTACGGATGTGTTGTGTTCTTGGTGGATTGCAGATATCGGAAGTGGTTAATAGCATGAAAGATTTGATCGACTATAGCAGGGAGACAAGGACCGGACCCATGGGTAAGTTCAACCTACTTAACCTTTCTATTAATTCCTGACATCACATTTCAATTTTCCTGATGATGTGACAAACCAACAACACATGAAAATAGGAGGATAGGTGGGGTTGTTTTACTGTGATTTAGTGTTTGTATAGATAAGAATGACTGATTTTTCACAATGAGGCATCTGATTGTCCTGTAAAGGTGTCCCTGGGCTTTGGTTCAATGGAAGGTGGTACAACGCGAGATGTGTGGTAGGCTTCTGTTGCTCCAAATTCTGGAATTTAAGTGGAGAAGGGTAGAGAATTAAGCCCTATCTTCTTTTTATAAGTAAAGAATGGCATTTACGTGAAGAGGATTAGGACCATTATCCTGAGTTACTAAGCTGAAACAAGGGATTTCTCAGTTAATCAAAAACAAATGAGAGCAAAATAAGGGGAGAAAAAGATAGAAGATTGCCATTTGAAGTAAATTTTGCTCATACTGTGAAATTGCTTCCTAGGGATGAAAAATAGAAACTATCATATCTGAGTAGAGAACCCATTGCAATTGTGTGACAAAGCAGATTCCGTTGCATATCTAGTCAACTTTGTTGGTAATATAGCTGTCATGTGATAACTTGAGCCTCGCAATATGCATGAATGTGGGGGACTGAAGAGTAGGACAGTCCAACTTTTGCAAACTAAGTCTCAATTTTCATATTGGACATAATGTATAGTTAATTTTCTCGCTGGTGCTCATTGATCCAGTACCACAGTTTTTCCCCTGAATTAATTATAAATTCCCTCTTTTGCCCCGAAATATCTCATTATTCCTAGTTCCATTCTGGATTTGGTGTTTTATCTATTTTGATAATGAGGATTTGGTGTTCTATATCTTAGTGCTACCTTTTTGTGCTTTGGAGTTTGCTGTAACATTTAATCCCAGAAGACAGGATAAGTGGTTAGTGTTTCCCTAACATTCATGAAGTTCAAGTGGTAATCTAACAAACTAAATGTAATTTGGGGTTCATCAAGTCTTATCAATAATCAATTTTTATGTATTGCCCAGTGTTATCCTCTGAACCTGTGATGCGTATCTCAGTGGACCATATTTGCGTGTGCTATTGATAATTTGGAGTAGATACTCAACTTGCCGTGATGAACTTTTTCTATTTTCATCTAGTGTTGATTAAATGCCTACCTTCTTTTCCATGTTTTACATGTTACTTTTACAGTTCACATTGTGCCCGACTTTTAATTTTGCAGAGAGCTTGGCTAAGTTTCCTCGTAGGAATGGCTCTTCAGCTGGGGTACAAGGTCCAGTTCAATCATCTGACGATCACTCTCAGCAGTCACAGCAACAGCAGCAGCAGCAACAACAGCAGCAGCAACAGCAACAGCAGCAACAGACGCAGCAAACAGTCAGTAACTCGAACCATGAAACCACAGCCCAGCCTGGTTTGATGCAACTAGCTTCGAGCAATGGTATGTCAAATGTAAACAACTCTTTGAACCAAGTGCCTGCTACTTCGTCTAGTGGTGCTATTGTTGGACTGCTGCACCAAAATTCCATGAACTCCAGGCAACAAAATCCAGTGAATGGTGGAAGTAGTGCATACTCAGGCAATGCTATCCAAATGCCTTCACCAAATTCTTCAAGTACAATGCCTCATTGTCAACCCAACCCCTCTCCATTCCAATATCCAACACCGTCATCATCCAACAATCCACCACAAGCTTCACACAGTGGCTTATCATCAGCACAACACATGAACTCTGCAAATTCCCCAAAAATCTCAATGCAGCAACCAGCCCATTCAAGTGACGTGGATGCTAATGACACTCAGAGTTCTGTACAAAAGATTATACATGAAATGATGATGTCTTCACAGCTAGGTGGTGGCGGCATGGTAGGTAGTGGTGCTATTGGGAATGATATAAAAAATGTACATGGAATGTTGGCAACAAGTAATAATTC
The DNA here is from genome assembly GCF_029784015.1 of Lycium ferocissimum. Classification (NCBI taxonomy): domain Eukaryota; kingdom Viridiplantae; phylum Streptophyta; class Magnoliopsida; order Solanales; family Solanaceae; genus Lycium; species Lycium ferocissimum. Next base: position 22,589,760 of record NC_081345.1, read on the forward strand.
CATTCTCAATGGAAGCAACTGCCTTGTTAGGAATGGGACAGCCAGCGCTAATGGTACAGGTGTTGGTGCTGGATTTGGGAGTATGAACAATGGACTGGGCCAAGCTGCAATGGCTAATGGAATTCGGGCTGCATTGGGTAATAATCCTTCCGCCATGAATGGGTTAGTGGGCATGACAATGGCGAGAGAGCGAAGTATGAGTCAACAGCAACAAGATATTGGAAACCAACTGCTTAGTGGTCTAGAAGCAGTCAACGGTTTTAACAACCTTCAGTTTGACTGGAAAACATCTCCTTAAAAAGGTTCAAGTTGGCAATTATTAGTCTTCGTTCTGCTGCTTGTGCTGGAAAGATAACTTAGAGTTTGCCTCGCATGATGAGAGTAGCCATGGTTGCTGAAGCAGAAGCGGTATCATCTGTACTGACCTGAGAGAGAAGGAAAATGTAAAGCGTGGTATCTGAACGACTGAAATGTCATTTCATCCATAGATCGGATACACTCTTCTAACTTGATTTTGCCTGGTTTATCACAGCTGCTTAACAGCCTTGAATGGGACATTCAGGGAGTGACTTGGCTAATGGACCGCTGCATGCTATCTATTTATTCCATGTGGAGGCATTTGTAAACTACATGTCTGCTATCTATTGCCCCTATCGTGCCTGTATCTGCGCCACCACTCCAGAGTATGCGGGTGTATATATTTGGATTCTGTTGTAGAACTTCCAGGAGCTGCTAGAATTGGTGCCGGTAAAATCATCATTTCTTCTCTCTTTCCACTTTTCTTTCTGTTGGGCTTTTTTGGAGTGGCTTGACGGGGAAAAAATTAGGAATGCCTATCTGAAGGAATCGCTTTGGCACTGAATTTTCATAGGGGCATAATTTGAAGAATTTCTATTAGCCTGTTGATTTGGAAATGAATAGCTTTTTCTTACTCATACAGATCTTTGTTCTAATTAGTTGACAAAGTAGAAAGAGCCAGTTACTATACTCTTGTTGTCACCTTCTGTAACTTGGCCTTCTGGAATTAATTTTTCTTAATTGAATTTGGATTGCGAGGAGAGTGGCTCTATCGTTAGTGCAAGGATGCTAGTCATAAGGACAATCTTTAACAAAACAGACCTTTGCAGAAGTCGATGGCCAAAATCATACATAGAAGCGTATCGTATGGTGTGGATAGGAGTTTGGTCCAATTTCTTCCCGAAGATTGAAGAATCTATGTTGCAGCAAGAAGTACCAAAGAGGTAATATAATTGTAATGACATATGAACTACCTGGGACTTAAATATGTTTCATCACTTAGGTTAAATGTCGGCAGATGTAAACTCTTTGTCATATCAAAATGTTAATTTTACGAGTAGGTGATTCAAAAGCATATTTGTGTCCAAATGCACAAGTTTACCAACACAGCAATTTAAAGTGTTCTTTCCAGCATTTGTCATGCGCTTTTTAGAGATATGACGTCAGATGTATGTATTTTCTTCCCTCAAATCATAACTCAAAAAGGAACTGGTGCTACTACCCTAATGATGCGGTGACAATGGTGAAGTTCTCTCAACTGCGTATGCTACTGTCCAAAGAAATCAGCACTGATAAACGTGCTCGAGACCTTAGGCTAGCCCTTTCCAAGCCCAATAAAATATACTCATGGATTAAGTGAGACGCATACATGGGAGCTAAAAGAATGAGTAACAGTGTTGACTAAAGGAACATTTGCGCATGTAGAAAAAGGCGGAGTCAAGCTATAGGCACGATAAAATTATGTAGTTACTCATTGGCTTGCGGTCGTGGAGTTTCTTGTCATACTGTATAAGAAAATTAACGAGAGAATAGCTAGGTGGAAGTCGGGTATATACTGGGTGGTTACTGCTTTCGAAATGTCTTCTTTTTTGATAACTCTTTAATTTCAACTTTCCACATGAATGTTTAAAATTACAAGATTAAAGGGCATTTTGTGTACATTCTATATATCTTTCAGTTGAAGACCATAAGATTTAAAAGTATTCTTTATTTTCTTAAATTCCGTCCGAGTCAAAACCAGACAAATAAATTTAAACAAAGGGAGTAATTAACTAACAAGGCGACAAACTTTATCTAAAACTAACATGAATAAACAGATTAAGAGATGAAACAGAGGCCAATAACGTTTAAAATTTGGCGAAGAAGTATTCAATATTATCCTGCTCAGTTGGAATTTCTCTGTTTATTGGAACTAAGCTTTCCTCATAACTAATAGGCCAAACGCTGCCAGAGCCTATATTGGAGAAATTTAAACCAAAATCTGTAACTTGTTTAGTTGTGTGGTCATAATACACCAAATTGTAAGTTTGCGTCATTTCATAAATATACTTATCATACTCCCATATGCCAAGAGGCCAATGCGACGTTATCGGCGGATTCACAGTAACAACTTTAATCCAATTATTCTCTCCGATCGTTGCCCATATATCGTAACAGGACGTCATAGGTTGAGCCATTTCGCTACAAGACATGGCAGCAAGAGATCCCCCGCGCAACATTAGCGCACCCCAATGATCATATGGAATTGGCGGCCCTTCCATCTCCCCAAACATTTCAGTTGTGAAGTCAAATGTTGAGATAATATACACATTGTCTTTAGTGACGCACAACCAATAATAGACCCCATTTAGATGAGTGCAACCAAGGGACTCACACAAGCTGCTGTTGTAAGGGAAATTAGGTTCAATGTGCTTCCAGGAGTCATTTTTCAACGAATAAATAGCTGCAAACACTTTAGGATGAACCTTCCTTTTCTCGTCGTTCATGTATGTTCGAAGCGATAAAACTTTGTAGTCTTGGCTCACCGCGTCGTACCCTATCCCAACAACATTGTCGCGCTCATCGAAGAATCTCTGGAGTTCAAATGAAACCATAGGAATAATCCTACATTCTTTGGTAGCAGGATTCCACCAAGCAAACCGAACATTACATAGAAAAAATCCCTTCTGTAATAGGAACAATCCATTAACTGGACCATAAATAGCTCTGAAATCGCTAACATGTTCCCAACGGAAAATACTCTGACGGGAAGGGACAATGCCTGCGATTATTTTCTCAGGGAACAAGAATAAGTTAATAGCTCTTAAAGGGGGCTGTGGTGTATAGTTAACCCCGAATTTACAAATACAGAGACGAGGACGACTACTCTTGCTACTGAAATGCTTCTTGATAAAATCTGGGCTTTTAATAAGATCGTGCCAACTTTTGCATACACATTTGAATCGCAACAGTGATCTCACAGGTAACCTGATCAATAAAATATCAGTTACAATTTCTTTTCGCGAATAGCTTTGGATACTAGTTGTCATTCTGCTCCTTGAATTTTTTCCTACAATATATGCAAATATCTTGGTTATTTTTAAAGCTTGCATAAACATTAAAATAGAAAATTGGTATCGAATATATATATTGATGAACTAAAAGTCTAAAATCAAAAAATTAATCGACAATTGGAACACTAACCTTATATGAAGATGAAGAAGGCGCCTTTTCATATGAAGACGTGTGACAAACAAATTATACAAATGCTGAACGTACAATAAGAGTGAATTTTTCTCGCGAATTATTCAGAGGAGTAAAGAATATGCAGATCACAAAAGGCACAAAAAAGGTGAATTCGGATGAAATTAGTCTTTATGTAGGCTGAACGTACAATAAGAAAACAAGAGATTGAGCTTATAATTAGGTAATAATCAATGAATTTCTTCCTATAATAACGATTAAAATAATATCCGTTCAGTTCCTAAAAAACTGGGTAAAACAATGGAGCAACATAAGGGGCAGTTAATTTATAGTATGATTTACGTTTTCTTCTTCGAACAGTGTGTTGAATCTCATAATTGTCAAAAAAAGATCATATGGAATCTTACGAACCAGTTTGTATAGTATTTCCATACGTGTTAAGCTTTAAAATACCAGCGAGTGCACCTATAATTAAGTAAAGAATTAAAGTGAAATAATCATAAGGAAAATTAAATGTAAGGTAAATTGTGTTTTCAACCAGTCTATTGCCATGAACATTACGTAGGAATTTCAAGCACCCCACCTCAAAAACAAATATTGGGGACTATTGGAAACAATGTCAGAGATCTTTGAGATGTATAGTTGGTGATCTATCTGTTGAGCGTGCTAATAAATTCCCACGTTGGTAGCCGAAAATAAAATAAAGTTATATATAATATGCATCGGATAGTCCTAATGGTGTAAGGTCTTTTGAGTGAAACCTTGTGGACTTGGTCCAAAACGGACAATGTTACACTAACTGGGAATTGCACAAATTGTCCTTTTTAGGCCCCCTATTTAAGAAATACGCTCCCTAGGAATCAACTTTAGACCGTCTGAAATTGAAATCCCGAGTCTAAAGTTTGAATGCAGTTCATAGAACTTCAATAGAAGAAGAAATTTTTTCACTCATGCTTGTCATCCGCTTATGAGTACGGTTCAATTATTCTTAAATATGGTTAGTAACCAGATTCTCATGGGATCATTCACACAAATCCCAATTTCGGGATGGTCTTTAATTTTTGCCCCTCAAATTTGTGGTCTTTAATTTTTGCTCTTCAGCACTTGTCGTGCGGCATAAGTTTAGATTTCGTTTGGCATAATTTATATTTTCGTATCATAACGCCCCACAAGTTATGCCGGACACGACAAAACTTTCAAAACTCAACATAAAAATAGCCAAAAATGGGCACGAAAAAGGATAAAGAACATAAACAAAAGGGCAGCCTGGTGCATAAGCTCCCGCTATACGCGGAGTCCGCGGAAGGGCTGGACCACAAGGGTCTATTATACGCAACTTATCCTGTAATTGTGCAAGAGAATATTTCCACGGCTCGAACCCGTGGACTCCTGGTCACATGGTAACAACTTTATCATTAAAGCCAAGGCTCCCCTTCACGAAAAAGGATAAAGAACATATGCCCCAAAATCATAACTCCAGTTTATGAACTTTACAACAAATTCTGAAAAAAACTACACAACTTATGCCACATAAGAATTTATGTCGAGCGAAGCAAAAGTCCAATTTCCCAAGATAAATGTTATAGAACTTATACCAAGTGAAGTGGTCTGGATATTTTCATTAAATGAGCACCAGAGGCAAAAATTAAAGATCACAGATGCGTGGGGCAAAAATGAAAGATCATTGCGTTTGAAGCAAAATCCGTGCAAAAACTTCATTCCCATGTTTATATCAATAATTTCATTCCGAGAATGTTAATCACAATGACCTCCTAAAATTGGAGGTCTTTTTCTAAAATTGGATTTTCAGCTGTACTTTTTAGTTTGGGTGCCAATAATAGCATAGTTGCTTAATCGTTCTTCCTTTTACCTATTTCAATACAGGTGCTTTTCATGCTACCTTTTAGGGAAAACTGATTTGAAGGTCTCTCTGTTGTCTCTGAAGCATGTTTGAGCTAGAACGCGAGGGCTTTTTCGTACTCTTCCAATTTTTGGATATTAAATTTTTTATTTTAAAAAAAGATCGTAATTACATGGTGAAAACAGGTCTTTTTCTTTTTTCCAGGCCATATCAAACAAGTGCTGTGATTAAAATTCTTCTTTTTCCCCATTTAAGTTTGAGAGACTTCTGCAATTAGTGCCTAAAAGAATCTGATGCTATCGTCAGTCTTACCAATTACTACTATTACGAACTTTGATGTTAATTTTTTATCATGGTTTGGTATGGCAGCTCGTTTGACAATTCCTTCGTGGTAATACGGAATTCTCAAATTCTGAAAGTTTCTGTATTTCATTGAAGTTCTTTTCCCTACAATATGTGCACGGTGCACTCAGTAACAGATTTATTTCAATCACACTCCATTTATACTGACGAAGCAGTCCAAGTATAAGCACATACAAAGTTTCTAGCGTTGTATGTGACTGGTAAACTAGAAGCAGTCCAAGTATGCTACTACTTAAATACACATTTGATCACATTTTGCACTTTTTTCTTTCAGTCATATCTTTGTTTTTAATTAGTTACATCGGAATCAGCTCCTAAGATTCTGGTCGTGCTCTTTAAATGTAAAGACTCAGTATTGAAATACATTGACAATAAGTGAATTCAATTCACTTTCATTCTTTCCCTTTTTTTTTTTTTTTTCATTGCACTTGCTTTCACATTTCTGCCATTTCATTTATGACTTCCTTTTTTTTTTATTTTTCCAGCTTTAAACCTACTTAATTCTTCTGCATTTTCCTGTTCAGATTATCTATTCGTTGCATACTCGAAACCAAGTTGATCGATATAATTTCACACATAAATTGGCGGAAACATATAAACCAACAAAATCTTTATCCGAAGTGTTATACAATCAGTAGTATCCAGCAAAAAATATAATATTTAACCGCGCTATATTTACAATGTTATGTTCTCTGATATATATTTTCCTCTTTTTTTCTCTACCTCTTTAATTAGGCTCGTCTGGAAGTTGTACACTCGCTGATGTTCACATTCATATACACTTTGTCCTCAAACTGATTCTTCTTCCCATATCTCGTGCTTGTTTATCGATACTTGGTGAAAAAGTATTCAGCATTATCGTACTGAGTGGGATCTTCTCTCTTTACCGGGACTAGGCTCTCCTTATAATACAAAGACCAACAGAAGCCAGAGCTTAGAACCTGAAATTGATCAAATCCAAGATTTGTAACTTCTCCTGAAATTGATCAAATCCAAGATTTGTAACTTCTTTCTTGGTATTGTCATAGAACACCATCCTGTTAGTTTCTGTTAACTCAAAAATAAACTTATCGTACTCCCACACGCCGAGAATATGATGCCATGATATCGGAGGATTTACAGTGAAAACTTTGATCCAATTATTTTCTCCGATCCTCACCCATATATCATAAAAAGACGTCATAGGCTGCGACGTATTACTACAAGATATAGCTGCAAGAGAGCCACAGCGTAACATTAATTCCCCCCAATGCTCTCCTGGAATAGGTGGCGGCTCCATCACCCCGAACAACTCCGTTGCAAAATCAAACGTTCGAATACCGTACACATTGTTAGCATCATTGTCCTTGGTAATGGTCATCCAATAATAAAGTCCATTCAAATAAGTGCAATTAAGGGACGTGTATAAGTGACAGTTGTAAGGTAAATCGGGCTCATCTAGAAGCTTCCACGAGTCATCGTTCGATGAATATATAGCAACGTACGCCTTAGGATAAACCTCGTATTTCTCATCATCACAAAATACACGAGCCCATATAACTTTATAGTCGTTATTCACCAGCTCTAATCCTAACCCAACTGTCCGGGTATGAACATCGAAAGATAGCGGAAGATCAATATTATACTTGGGAATAAGCCTACACTCTTTAGTTGCAGGATTCCACCAACAAAACCGAACATTTTCTAAATAATGTCGATTCTCTAATACGAATAAGCCATCAACCGGACCATAAATACCTCTGAAATCAGTAACTTCTTCGCAATGATAAAGCCTCTGATGGGTAGGGACAATCCCGCCAAATATTTTCTCAGGGAGCACGAAAAAATTAAAAGCCCTTAAAGGCTCTGGGTCGTGGTTGTAGTCGACACCAAATTTGCAAACGACTGGACAGGTACGATTACCCGGGCTATCGCAGTGCTTTCTGATAAAACTCGAGCTTTTGACGAGATCACATCAACTTTTGCACACACGTTTAAATCGGAACAGTGATTTCACAGGTAACCTCGATAAAATATCAGTTAAAACTTCTTCTCGCGAATAACTTTCTGTATTACTCGTCATTCTGCTCAAATTGTTTCCTGCAATACACGCAAACATTCTGGTTATTAACAATATCATACATATACTTCATTGCATTTTTTGTAAGCTGGGCATGAAAGAAAGAAAGAAAAACTTTTTAATGTTGAACAATTGTAACAAAATTAAAAGCTTAAAATCAACAGATGAATTAGCAAATTGGTCATCTAACCTTATATACAGATGAGAAGAGTTAGTGGTTGTATGTATCAACAAGTATTGTACACAAAAAAAATCAAAGAAGAAAACATAGAAGTAAAGAATATGTAGGATCACGAAAGACAGGGGAATGAATGATTTCCGAACATCTCTTATTTATTTTTTTAAAAAAATACGTAACAACATTTATATATGTTAGGAATAAAATCCCATGAAAAATAATATTGGAATATATTAGTGATAAACGCTTAATACTAACTAAAACAATCGGTTAAATCGACAAGAATAAAATGCGAAGAATAATTTTGAATTTTCGTAAGGAAATTTTGATAATAAGGAAAAATTTATAGCCATGGAAGTACTATTTGGAAGGTTTGCAACCCTTAGTAAGGAATTTTAAAAGTGTAGTAAAGTATAAATACTCCAAAGACCACTACACACTCAAAAAGAAAAAACACTCTTTTGATTTTTCCCACCTCACTACAATATAATTAAAAATTAAAGAAAATTTTTCCAAAAAGATTATTTTCTGCCGAGCCTATGGAATACTTTGGTCTCTATAATTTTTTTCTCTCTTTTACAAGAAGGTATTTCAAATGATAGAAACTTTCTTCCATATTTATAAGGATGAAATGGACTTATTGATGTCATCAGCGACTCATTCTTGAATGTAGCAAGTCAGGTGTTATTCAATCTATCATTTAAGCCCAACATGTTCAATAAGCCGATTACAAAAATTTCAAAAATAGAAAACATAGAAGTAAAGAGTATGTGATTTCGTATATTTTATCGAAGGAAGAAAATCTTCCTTCCTTAAAATATGGGATAGGGGACTGGACCCCACAATATAGGGATTGGACAACAAGAAAACAAACAAATGAGCGTAAAATTAGCTATCAACCAGTGACTTCTTCCTATAACAATGACACAATAATTTCCGCTCAATTCCTAAAAGAATGGGTAAAAGTATTGACAAACACAACACTCGTGCAGTTAGAAAAAGGAGAAGGTCAAGCTATAGGCACTAGAAAATTAGGTACAATTACTCATTGGCTTGTGGAATTTCTTGTCAAACCTTATAGGAAAGCAAGCTAAGAGAATAGCTAAGTAAAAGCCAGATACTCAATATACGTCGGGGGGAGACAGGAGTAACGTTATAATAAGGTTAAGTGTGTCTATGTGCATATATTGTTAAGATTTAACTTATACACATCAATCGTGTAAAGAATTTTTAATTTGTTATATCATGTAACTTGTTTTAGTTTCGTGGTTACAAGTCTCACTTTTAACAGATCGATATCTTTAGTTATCTTTCGCGAGCTGATAATATATATTTTTTATATTGATATTGATTGTAGTATATAGAAGGTAAACTGATATTGTTATGAAGTTTTTTGTCAAATCGATGTCTATCTCATGTAAAGTTTTTCCTTACATAAAAACAAGCAATACTGTTTCATAGAGAACACGGTTTCTCGCTTAATTTTCCTATACAACTTACAATAACTAGTACTTCTTCTGCTCCACAATTAAGTGATTTTCTGACTTTATAAATTTGGTCCCGGATAGATGATTTTTATTAGGAATTAGTACTTTCTTGATTTCCTAAAAGGCAAGGCTAGGCTACAACTATTCAAGCATCTCAAAGTCTATCTATAACGATTGTTATTTCATATTGAAGCTTCTGCTAAAGGAAACAGTGATTCCTAGCTTAAGACTCAAACTTCGAAAGCCGACCTGCCAACTGTTAGTAAAACAGAGAACAATATAGATCAGTTACAAGGAAAATAAGAAAACAAATTATGAAACCACAGTTGTGTCGTGGCAAGCGACTGCCTTGAAAGCGATTTCCGGACCGACCACGATGCAAATCGTTTAGCCCGGTACGTTCTCCAAGGTTCCACAACAACTCTTGAACACCTGCACTAGAGAGCTTGCACAAAATTGTTGTCCAGAAACTAGAAGGAAAAAGACGTCTGAAGAAGAGAAGAGATTGTGTTTCTTTTTCTGTGTATCTCACCAAGGCAAACCTCAAAAAATATATAGGTATAGAAAATGACCATCAAGATAAAAGGAAATAAATCAGCCAACGGTTATGACCATAATGGCTCACATAATTGTATAGGTTACAAATCTGAATAATCAATTCCCTAGGATGAATCTGGACATATTAAGGTAAGGATGTATTTGGTTAGTTTCTGGTAAGGATGTATTTGGACAATTTCGGCAATATTAAAAAAATAATATTTTGCAAAACCATGGCAAATTCATCACTTTTGCCTACTAAGGTCAATTCTCATGTGCGCGAGGCCTATCTCTTGTTCTAGCCCATTTACTAACCCAACAACCCACAATTCAATATAAGGAGGAATACTTTCCTCCACCTATGTGGGACATTTGCACTTTATAGAGGAGAAAAGATGAGTAAGGAAAAGAGGAACCACAATGAAACTTTGGCTTTGCATTACCAACAAAGAATTGACTAGAATACCAATACATAACTTTCACACCAACATACATTGTAGGAGAATACTCTTCACCGTCTTTAGACAATGTTGCTTAGCGGTAACCTTGAAATAACATAAAGGTTTACTGCATCAAGCTCAGAAGCCGGGTATTCTGTACCAGCTCAAAGCCTTATAGCTAGATCAAAGACTGCCTTATGCTGCATCTTGAGTCTTAAGAATTGAGTCCCTTAGCCCCCGGATTACTGCGCAAGCAAAAGAACAAAAAAAGGGGTCATCCCATTATGCAGTATATATATGAACCTGTTCATCATGACTTATTTATACTCAATCAGATTGAATTTCTATACTTTTTCGTTGAACATATAACAGTCGATGAGTATTATTCTCTGTCTATTTCGAATCGTAGTAATTAAGATTATACCTTTTTACGGTTACAGGTCAAAAGATAAAACTATTTCGCGGATCACTTTTCCCTGTTTATTCTCGTTGTTCTTTGTTTTGCATTCGTTAGAATATTTGACCATCAGAAGTGGAAATATATATTGTAGAGAAATATAGCAGAAGAAAAGATAAGTCAGAGATACCTTCTGCTAGCCCAAGATCGTTAACTAAGATCGGAAGATTCAACTAAAGAAGAGAAAGCTATGGAAAGGAAAAGTTTACTTGAATTGGCTTGCATTGGTAGTATTAGCTTACAATTGGTGTTAACTTGGCTTGATTACAAATGACTAAGGCCACCCCTATTTATACTTGTCTAGGGATGGTTCTTGATAGAATTATCTAGATATATCTACAAAATATCTAGTTAGCCTTATCTTCTAACACTACTCTAGAATATCTAGATTTTTCTTTAAGATAATTATCCAAGATCCTACACTAGACTATTCTAGATCCCTTACTAAATATCTAGGATTTTTTGTACCTCCAAAAAATCAACTTTACTTACTTCCAAAACTTATCACAATTATGTGCGCATACGCTTATAATCATCAAAAGTGAGAATATTTTCAAATGTTTGTTACGGCCAGATGCTTTTATGCTTACTATAATATTTTCGACAATAAGTGATCAGCAATGTTTAAAATCGACTCTCAATTGAAATTGTGTGGAAAAAAGATCATTCATATCGTATATGTTTGTGACAGTATTCTCTACTTTTACTGCCTGAAATTTGCTTAAGGTGCAATACATTGAAAAAGGCTTTACTTACATATTAATTTAATTGACAATTAGTTAAATACCTTCATTTATAGCCATTTGACCACGACAAAACTGATTTTATCTTGGTCCAGGCCTTAACACTAACTAGTACCCCTCAGTTCAGTTTTACTTGTCAACAATGAGACTTTACGCTCTCTTTGATAAATAATAAATAAAGTGCATATTTTATCATAATATTCATGACTATTAGCATTTCAAAAAGTCTTGCGAAAATGATTTGGAAAATGACTAGTTCATGTTAAGGTAAAACAGTTTTTTTTTTTTTTTTAATTTCTCTTGATATGCTAAAGTGGATAAGTAAAAGTCAAAATTTAATATTAGTATAGCGGATAAGTAAAAATGAACGAAGGAAGTAACGATTATCTGTTGGATCGACGCTCTGTATATGATTTCTAAGACGACGCGCACTTGGAAGGCTGTATTAAATCAACATCATTTTTGACAACTTGTGAGGAGTAATAAGAATTCTCATGTATCTAAAATTTCAGTATTTCCTGATGCACAACGCACTCATTTACTTAGATTGGAAGAAAAAATGAAACTTTTTTTTGAGTGTGTGAATAAGAAACAGAACACTACAAAATGGAAAAAGAAAAAAAATTAATCGCTACATTTACAATGTCAATCTAATAGAGTAATTAATTTTCCCTTTCTCCTTTCACCACTTTAGGCTCATTTGAGATTCATCTCGTGCCTGTTTAAAACCCAAGTTGTTCGAACTCTCCAAAAATGTTGTCACATCCGTGTCGGATTCTCCCAAAATTCACTACTTTTGGAGTAGCCAACACGCACCCATCGATATTTTTGTAGAGTCCAAGTAACATAGTTTAAAACTTTCCGAAGAAATATTCAATATTATCCTGCTCAGTGGGATTTTCACTCCTTAATGGAATTGGAAATAAGCTCTCTTTATAATTTAAAGGCCAAGCCCATCCAGATTGTAAACGTTGAAAAAAATCGAATCCAAGATTCGTTGCTTGTTTAGCGCTCTGATCATAAAACACCAACCTGTAAGTTTCCGTTAGTTCGAAAATGTACTTATCATACTCCCACATCCCATTAGGCCAATGCCAGGGTATCGGGGGATTCAACGTATACACTTTGATCCAATTATTCTCTCGAATCCTTTGCCATATATCATATGTCGCTATCATAGGCTTCGCGACTTCATTACTGGCCATAGTTGCAAGTGATCCACCGCGTAACATTAGCGTCGTCCAGCTATTGCCTGGAATAGGTGGGCCCGGCATTTCCCCGAATAATTCAGTTGCAAAATCAAATGTTAGAACTCTGAACACATTGTCCTGGTCACATATCACCTGGCTACTGGCCATCCAATGATAAAGTCCATCTTTGTAAGTGAAATTTTGTGTCACTGATATTTGACATTCGTGTGAGTAATTCGGTTCCAAGTACTTCCACGAGTCATGTTTCGTCGAATACAGAGCAGCGAAAATCTTGGGATGAAGATTGGTCGTCCATTCATCCCAAAATGTCCGAAACGATATAATTTTGTAGTCCTGAGTTGTTTTGTCGTAACCCATTCCAAGCATACGACAACAATCATTGAACGTTTCTTTGAGCTCAAATTCGAACTTAGGAATAAGCCTAATCTGTTTCGTTGCAGGATTCCACCAAGCAAACCGAATATTATCCATGAAGTGTCCCTTCTCTAATAGGAAAATTCCATTCATTGGACCATGAATATCTCTGAAATCACTAACACCATCGATATAAAAAGTCCTCTGATGAGTAGGGACAGTTCCAGCAAATATTTTATCAGGGAGTAAGTAAATATGAAATTGCCTTGTAGGCAAAGGTTCGGTGTCGTAGTCAACACCAAACTTGGCTACTATTTTACGAGTACCAGTACTCTCGTTATCGAGGTGTTTTTTGATGAAACTCGAGCTTGTGATGAGATCGCGCCAACTTTTACACACACGTTTGTATCGCAACAATGATTTAACAGGTAATCTCGTTAAAATATGATCATTAACAAGTTCTTCTCGGGAGTAACTCTCTGTATTACTTGACATTCTGATCAATTATGAAGGAGGCTTACCTAAAGTAATTATTATAATAAAAAGATTGAATAACTTTACGTACCTGATTGAGAGGGAAAAAAAAAATTAAATTAGTGCAACGAACTATATAACAATATCACTAATATGGTAATTTTTGGTGCTATTTTGACATAGATCATCTGAACTAATTACTTCTTAGCCCTTGTGGGAGGAAAATTTATATATATGGATCATAAAAGATAGAGAAGTGAATAATTTTCGTGCATCTCTTATGTATATAGATTAAAAAAATAGATTGACAAGAAAACAACCAAATGAGCGTAAAATTAGCTAACAACTGGTAATTTTTCCTATAACAATGACGTAAAAAAATAATCTCCGTCCAATTCCTAAAGGACTGGGTAAAAAGGGATTGAGTACTAGAAGGGACAGTAAATTCATATGATTTCAATTCTGATCTGAGGAGAAGAATCCTTGTAAACCATTGTTCCAACTTCCAATAGAGTTTTTTCTCCCTCTCTCTCACTTCCACCCCCCCCCCCCCCACTCCCCCTTCACATTGGGCAAAATATTATTTAGGAAAAGTTATACTCCTAGAGTGTACAAAGAAAATCGACAAACCGCACCAAACCGATAAACCGAGCCAAATCGAGAAGAAAACCCGATTAGTCGTTTGGTTTGGAAAAAAAAAAAAAAAAACAACCATAATTGGTTTTGTTTCAGCTAAAAAAAAGTCAAACCAAACCAAACCAATCCGACATTACATGTATTCAATTCTAAAAATATTTTATACATAAAAATATTTATTTGTAATGTAATATATAAATATTCTTAAATTTTTTTGTAGTTTTTTATCTTTATCATTTTATTTCAAGTTTGAACTTAGAATTTTGAATGTCAATAAGTTTTATATCTCATGGATGTTAGTAACTCAAATAAAGTCTGATGGATGTTAGTAACTCAAATAAAGTCCAAACCAAAACAAATTCAAGACTAATGCTAACAAAAGAAATTCAATTACACCACTAGGAATGACACTAATATTGAATATCTATTCTTTAGTTTTCATAATTGGTTTAGAGAGTGAAAATACATAACCTTTTTTTTCCTTTGTCATGTAATTAATACTTATTAGCCATACTTATTTTAGCACGACTAGTATTTTTAGATTATGGTCATTTTCTTTATGACTTATTAATTAGCAATATTTATTTTAACCGACTTTATTATTTTTTTTGTTGAATACTTTAATACAATTCATCCATTTCACATTTTGTGTTATTTTCTTAAGAAACGCCTTAATTATATAGTTGTATCTTACTAGGACTAAAGAAATATTTGAAGTAAAAGTTGTATGTTTTGTATGAAGACTTTTTTGGAAAAAAAAAAAAACTCGAAAAAACCGATAAAACCGAATAACCCAAAAAACCCGAGGTTGAAAAACCCAAATTTAATTGGTTTGATTTGGTTTATAAATTTAAAAACCCGACTCAATTGGTTAGGCTTGGTATTTAAAAAATCCTAACCAACCCGATCTATGTACACCCCTATATAAGACCTCCATCCAGATTTTCCTCTATAATATTTTGCTTCCTTATGGTTTAAGATAGTACACATTTCTTCCTTAATCGTTTAATTTTATTTTTTTGAGTTATGGGTAAAAAACACACCTCTACTTTTTTTTTTAGAGAAAAGACATCATAGCAACTAAACTTTGTATTTTTACCCCCTTAACTTCATCCCAATTATTTACCACCCTTAATGGTTTAAGATAGTACATTGCCACATCATGTTCTTCCTTAATGTCAAAAATGTTTATTATTTCTTTTTTTTTGAGTTATGGGTAAACCAACCCTTCACACCATAAGAATAACACCCACAAGAACAACACCCACCATCACCCCACCAAATTTCACATTTTTTTTTTTTTTATTGATTATTTTGGTTGTTATTGTTGGCTATTATTATTATTATTATTATCATTTTTTGATTTCTTGATTTTGATTTTTGTTTTCCATTTCTTCCATAATCATTATTCCATAACCACCACCATCTTCTTCTTCTTCACAAGTAAAACGCCCCCTCCTCCACGCGCCCCCCCCCCTCCCCCACCATCATTTGTTCTATATTCTCATCATTCTTTTCTTACCATTTTTTGGTTTCTTGATTTTGATTTTTTGTTTTCTTTCAAAAATAAAATTATGAAATAATGATTATGGATGATTTTGAGAAGGAATGGGATGAAATTTGGTGGGGTGATGGTGGTGGTGGTGGGTGAGTGTGGAGGGTTAAAGATGTGGGTGTTGTTGTTATGGTGGTTATGGTAGGATGAGAGAAAGAAGAAGAAAGAGAAAAAATAAAAAAGGAAGGGTGAAGAAGATGGTGGGGGGGGGTTGTGGGGTGAAGAAGTGGGGGTGGGCAGTGGAGAGAAAAATAATTAATTATTTTTTAATTATATATTATTTTTATTTTATTTTTAATTATATAATAATATATATCTATATATATCGGCGCCGGCCCACCTTTTCACTCTTTTAATTTTTTTTTTTTACTTTTTTTTTTGCCACGTCGGCTCTCGGGGTGGTAAATAATTGGGATGAAAGTTGTTAAGGGGTAAATAAATACAAGTTAAGTTTAGTTGCTACCGAGTTTTTGTGCTAAGTTCAAGGGTTAAATGATGTCTTTTCTTTTTTTTTTTTATCTTCCTATCCGAAATATAAGGTGTGAGAACTTAAACTATCAAAAAAACAAACTATCATTTGTTCATCACCGATAGCTGAGGTAGGGAAATTGAACAAATAATAGTTGAGATGTGTTTTCTAACTAGTTTACATATTTTATTGAAAAGCATTACATCCGATACTTAAGTAAAACTAAAAAAAAAAAAAAAGAAGCATACTTGAGGTATGTTTTTGACCCTTATCTTTTTTTTTTTTTTTTTTTTTTTTAAGCAAAACTAGTTTTAAATGATAAATGTAGTACTAGATATATTACAGTCTTGTGATCGACTTTACCATTCATTCACAGCTTCGGGATAATAACAGTTTTGGTCATTGTGAATTCTGCTTAAGGTCCTTGTTATTTATAACTCAGTATATTTATTTAATTAAATAAAATGTATGTTTTTTATCCCTTCATACAAAAAGTATTTTATATTTGACTATTTATAGAACTATATTACAGTAAAAATGAAATAACAATACAAATTTAACATAACACATGAGTAATTAAGTGGTGGAGAGATTAATACTTACGATAAATTTATGAATATTCACAAGCAAAGGGTTCAAATGCGCATAATTCAGTTAATTGAAGGTTTAATGTGCTTAGTCAGATATCATAATGACTAAAATCGGAGTTACCGATAATTTAAGGATAAGAAGTGCTATTAACTTTTTTTTTCCTTCTTATTTAATAAAATATTTTGTTATGTAGTAACTTCTATTAGTTCCAAGGACCAAGTGCACACATTTATATTAATTAAAAGTTAAATGTGTTTAGTCGAATAATATAAGGGATAACTTTTGAATAACCCAATAATTCTGGAACCAAAAGCATTATTTCCTCTTTCTTCGCTCTTTGTTATTAAACAGATTGTATTTGGTCAATCTTTTCTAAAAATATTTTTAATAGTCCATCCAGTCAAACTTCTTTGAAGCTGAATTTTTTTTTTTTTTTTTGGGGGGGTAAAAAAGCACTTATTTTTGAAGATTGGAGGTGCTTGTCCAACAAATGTGTTTTTGAGCAACAACAAAATTATTTTTCTGATATAGGAAAGAAGCAAACAAACTTTTGCTTATAAGAAGTAGAAAATCAATGTTTTCAAGACAAAAATATTCTTAACAAAAACTTTTAAGTACCAAAACATTAATCTTTTTTCATTTTCCTTTTCTCCTCCCCTTACTCCTCTTCAAGACGGATTTTCAATTTATATTGAATGATGTTTATGGTATATATCTAAATCATCATGTAAAGCTAAGTACTACCTCCATCCCAATTTATGTGAAGGTATTTTGGATGCATAAAAAGAAAGATTTTTAATTTATGGTCTAAACACTTCAAAAGATTGAAGTTTTCATGACGACTTTCCGCGCGATGCTTTAATCGCAGCTAAAAGTAAAGTTTCTGTGACGACTTTAAAAGGTAGCCACAAAATATTAAATTAGAGTTATTTGCCACGAAAAAAGGCGAGTTTTAATGGTGAAAAAAAATAAGGTTTTTGCAGCGATTTTTAGATGGTATAATTTGGGGCGACTTCTAAGTAATCTGTTGTGGATTGTGGCGATTTTTTGTCGTTGCCACAAAAGAGTTTCAACCACAGCACTTTTCTCAGGGATCCTCAAGTAGCCACGAAAATTCTTTTGTGGCGACATTCCCACTCTCTGTGGTGAGTTGGGTCGACACCGAAGGTTAATTCTGTAGTAGTGAAATTAAAACAAGTCATTTTTGTGGTTATAAATAATCTCATTTAGGGTATAATGTGAAGTTTAAAGTTAAATTGTTACTAAACATAGAAAGATGTCATTATTTCAAGATAAACTGAAAAGAAAGAGTGTTACATAAATTGATAAAGAGATAGTAATAAATTAATTAATTAAGAATGATTATAATTCAACCGCACTTTTTGGAAAGATTGATCAAAGATGTTATGTTTATCAAATGTTGAGAAAAGCACTTCTTAAATTAATTGGCCAAACAAACTGTTCCTATCCAAAAGTACTCTCTTCTGAAAGATTATCTTGACAGAAGTGCTTCTCAAAATAAATAATTTTTTGAAATTTGGGAAAACAAGCTCATAGTTATTAGTTAAACTAATTTGCAATTGAGATAGATATACATCTTATTGCCTCATGCAACCATAATTAGGGTTGAATTAATGTACTTTCATTAGCAGTATCCTGTAGACACATAGATGGTCGGTTAAGGAATCAGATAGACTTATAAGCAACTCGAAAAATACTTTCAAAGTGTGTCAGCCCCAGGCTGATAATTTAATACATTGAAATTAGATGTGAAAGAAGCAATTGCTTAGGTAAAGTATTATTAGGGAAATGAAAATCATAGGCTTTACCCCCTTGAATTTCGTAATCACTAGTTAGATAATTATTGAATTTGACAATTAGTTGAATACCTTCATTTACAGCCATTTGAACAATATATGATTGTTATAATATTGACCCTTAACACTAATTAGTATCAATTCCCAGTTGGATCGAGATCATTCATCATTCACTCACACGCTAATATCATCTCTAAGCCGAGGTCAGCTGCAAGTCCGTTTGTAATCAACATCGTATGGCAATTTCCAAGAGGTAATTAATAACTACTAAGAATCCTCAAGTTCTGAATATTTCAATATTTCCTGATGGACAATGCACTCAATTGTTTGGATTGGAAAAACTGAAACCTTTCTTTGAGAAAGAAACAGAACACTGCAAATTGAAGAAGAAAACATATGCACATATCCGATTTAAAACGGACATGTGCATATGTTTAAGTTAACTCCACAAGCGGGACCAAGCATATTGCTACCAAGATTTCTTCCAGATGATTATTCCACATCAACTAAAAAGAATTCAGCTCAGCTGTAGGATGTCCATTGACAGATTTTCATGACTGAATTATATAGATGATGGAATAATCAGATATTGAGCTTTTCGAACTTTATCTGTAACTCACTGCTCGTGCTTGTTTAATACTTTACGAAAAAGTGTTCAGCATTATCCTTCTCCGTCGGTTTTTCTTTCTTTATTGGAACTAAGCTCTCCTTATAACCCATAGCCCAATTAGAGCCAGAGCTTAGTTCCAAAAATTGAAGTCCAAAATTAGTAACTTGTTTAGCTGTCTGATCATAAAAAACCAACTTGTTACTTTGTATTAGTTCATAAATAAACTTATCATACTCCCGAATCCCAACAGGCCTATGATCTGGTATTGCAGGATTCACAGTATAAACTTTGATCCAATTATTCTCTCGAATCCTTACCCATACATCATAACAAGCTGTCATTGCTTGTGTAACATCATCACTAGACATAGTTGCAAGTGAACCCCCTCGTAACATTAAAGATGCCCAATGGTCACCTGGAATAGGTGGTCCTTCTAATTCCCCGAACAATTCAGTCGAAAAATCAAATGTCCGAATAAAGTACACATTGGTCTCTTTATTGCAGAACCTCGCGCTCATAAAAATTCAATAGTACATTCCATTCTTGTAGGTGCAATTTTGGGATATACATAGTTGACATATGTGAGAGAAATTAGGTTCTATGTGCTTCCACGTGTCATTTTTTGTCGAATAGACAGCAGCGTAGACCTTAGGGTAAATATCGCTTTGCATGTCATCCCAAAATGATCGAACCCATATGATTTTGTAGTCATGAGTGACGGGGTCTATTCCTATTCCAAGTCTACGATTCATGTCTTCCCAATATTGTTGTACCTCAAAAAAAACTCGAGGAATAAGCCTACACTCTTTGGTTGCAGGGTTCCACCAAGCAAATCGACCATTGTCCATGTAATGTCCTTTCTCTAATAAGAATAAGCCATCAATTGGACCATAAATACATCTGAAATCTCCAACATCGTCGCAACGATAGATTCTCTGATGTGTAGGGACACATCCGGCAAATATTTTTTCATTGAGCAAGAATACATCGAAACACCTTATGCCCGGATCTTTGTCGTGGTTAACACCGAACTTACAAATCATTAGACGGAGGCGATTACTCTCACTATTGAAGTGCTTTTCAATAAAACTCGAGTTTTTGATGAGATCATTCCAGTTTTTGCACACACATTTGAATCGCTCCAGTGATTTCACAGGGAACCTCGATAAAATATGATTAGTAACAATTTCTAGTCTTGAATAGCTCTCATTGTTAGTTGTCATTCTGCTCAAATTATTTCCTGTAATAATATGTGCAATCATCCTGGCTATGAACAAGCTTAATTACCCAAACCTAGAAAATTGACAAACTCATAAATAAATGAAAAAAACCATTAGACATGTGATAGATTGCAATATACGGAGAACCATTTCCCCCGTTAATGTACCTCTTTCTTTTCAACATTTCTTCATTCCTAACTAAAAGAAATTACATTTCCCCTCATAAAGTAAATTGATTCTTCCCAATCAAGTTCATTCAATTTTGTGATCTTTCGACAATTCACTTTTCTTTCACTTCTGCATCTTGTAATAAAGTGTATAAAAGCATCAATTTTCCGGATTAAACATGCGATTTAAGGACGCTTTCACAATAAAAAAAAGATAAAGAAGGCAAGATAAGGAGAAAGTAAAGGTAAATCGTTAGCAATCTATAAGTCACTATTGGGAACAAACAGAATACTACCAAAGAAGTAAAAACTAACTAAAATCAACGGATGAATAATCTAACCTTATATGCAGGAGCGAATTAGGAGTTGGTGGCTATTTCTATCAAGAATGGTGGCACACAAAAATCAAACAAGCAAGAGAAAAGAGAGGTCAATGATGATGTCATAAATAAAGAAGAACGCAGAGTAAAAATGTTTAGATCATAAAATACACACATGTAAATGGTTCTAACAGGAACAACAACAACAAACTGAACGTAAAATTAGCTAACCACCCGTGATTTTCTGTTACAACAAGGACAAAAACAAATTCCGTTCAGTTCCTAAAAGAATGGGTAAAAGGATTGACCAATGACTAACGTGTAAGAATGAATAGAATTATTGATGTTAATAATTACATGTACAATGGAGCATTTGTTTTGTTGTTTTAACTACATTGGAACAAGGTTTGGCTTTCTTACATTTGAAATGTTTGGCTTTCTTACCGTTAATATAATCTCAAAAGACATATTCTACATGGCATTATATTCCAAGTTCGAGGGGAAAGAGACGTCACGAAGAAAATAATGATTTTCTTAATTTGTATAGAGAATTAGAAGGAAACTTTTACTTCCACAGTTTTCGACTAAATTCTAGGCTTTTTAGTGCAACAACTACACTTTAATCTCAAATAAGTTGGAATTTCGGCATATATATCACCATTTTCGTTCTTTCTCGAATTTTCATTAGTTATATTTCTCCATTTATACTCATATAAGACCAATATTATACAGAACTTTCCAATACTGTTTATTGTGATAAAGGCAATTCTAAAAGACCCATAGGAGAAAAATCTATGTATTATGGATACTTTGTTTAATGTAAACTTATTAATATGTATTGATAAACAGTTGTTTTGGTAGTTGGAGGAGGTAAAGAATAGCTAATTGTGATCACCTATAGAGATCATTATAAGTACTTAGTGAATTATTTTATAGCCATTTGCTCTTGGTACTAGTCATTTTCTTATTGTAATCTCAATAGAAATATGTTCACATGATGATATTCTGACATTATATTCCAGCGTTAGATTAAAAGAACATATTTTACATGGTATTTTCCGAAGATAATGATTCTAAGGAAAATCAGTAAGATTAAAAAAATATAAAGTGACAATGGTAATGCTAATGATGATGTTGATTTCATTTATGTATTTTATGTGTGTGTATGTATGTATTAGATCCTCATCCTTAGGGCTTGCTTATATGGCACAGCTGGAAACAACGGGCAAGATGTTATATATATCCCTATATATATTACCGCGCCTATATGCCGGGCAAGATGACATTCCACCCTCAGTGTATGTGGGATAAATGTATGTTGTGTAATGTGTATGAAATGTTTTGCACGCTTGAACGAGTAGTTTATACGAGGTATAATTACTTGCTTCATCTTGTGTTATCTTCGTTACGATATCATATTACTATTCATGACTTACATACTCGGTACATTGCTTTTTTTTTCCCGGTTTTGATTGGTGAGCTCCTTCTTCCGGAGCATTCCGAGTTGCATATGTTTTTTTTTTTTTTTTTTTTTTTGTGACAAGAGGGTATGTCGGGAATTTTATCCGGGAAAGCTTATATACTCCGGTCATGTTCATAGAGAGCTTTGCGGCAGGTTCACGTATGCAGCTTAGTCATAGTGTGATAATAGTAATGTCGGCATCATGGGTCTATTGTACATTTACTTATGCATGATATTATGTTCATATTTAGCCTCTTGATCTTATTGTTTCTATTCGAGACATGAAGGATGTAAGTTATAAGTTTGTTCGCTCGGTTCCTGTAAGGTTCCAGGTGCCAATCACGCCTTACCAAGGGTGGGGTGTGACATAATATAATCTCAAAAGGCATATTCTACATGGCATTATATTCCAAGTTCGAAAAGAGATGTCACACGATTTTCTTAATTTGTAAGAGAATTAGAAGGGAACTTTTACTTCCACACGACTAAATTCTAGGCTTTTTAGTGCAACAACTACACTTTAATCTCAAATAAATTGGAATCGGCTATATGAATTTTCATTAGTTATATTTCTCCATTTATACTCACATAAGACCAATATTATACAGAACTTTCCAATACTGTTTATTGTGACAAGGTTAAAAGACCCCTATGCTTACTTTGTTTAATGTAAACTTATTAATATGGCCAAACATATTCGCAGCTAATTATGATCACCTATAGAGATCATTATAAGTACTTAGTGAATTATTTTATACCCATTTGCTCTTGGTACTAGTCATTTTCTTATTGTAATCTCAATAGAGCACATTTATTCTGACATTGTATTCCACGTTAGAAAAAGAACATATTACAATTTTCCTTGTAGGAAAATCAGTAAGAAAAATATTGCTCCTACATTACTTAGATCCTCATCCTTATGGCTCGTTTGGTTGGAAACAACTTATCTAGGGATTAGTTATTCGAGGTGGAATAAAAACCCAAGAGAGAAGACTAATTGGCAAACCCATGATATCTGCGGTATGCTCGGGGTGAGGGTATTACATATTGTTCCCCAAGAGAGAAGAATTGGCTTCTGAAAGCTTATAACTGGGAAAATACTCAACCAGCTACAATACAACTGAAGGACCAAAAGGTTAATCAAACAACGTTAGCAGCTCATTGTCGAACCTAGCTAGTATACAACAAAGACGTCAATAGCATTACATTGGCTTTCTTTGTTCAATCTTCAAATAGCATTTCTTGATCAAAGCTCCAATCCATAGTCACAGTGTCTCGAATAGATTGTCGTCTTTCAATTTATTGTGCAAGAACAATACACAGTCATCTGATAATCTTCCAGACTTCAGCATAGAATAAGAGACTGAGAGGGACTGCTTCGTTTTTCCCTTTGTTTATCCTGACTAGGATAACTATCCAATGTATCTACATGTATTTTACAGGGAAACCTAGCCACATTTACAAACTTGACTTAAAAGTGTTTTATTCTTCTATACAAGTAGATACATCTCTGTTTAAGATGAACTATTAAGTTAGGAACTTTTCCAGTAAGCCTCCAAAGAAAAAGCTTGTCTTAGCCAGACCACCAGTTTCAGGTACCTTTGCAGATGTCGGGACTTTCTTCACGTTAAGCATCATTGTCTGACCAATTTCTTCACGCAGTCTTTCAATCGTCTTCATCTCTACAGGGTTTCCAGATGCATCCCTTACGTAGAAGAAATTCTTTGCTTTCTCTCCAATAGTTGTGACGCCAGCTCTAGTAACTGATAGCCCATTTTCTCGTAGGACTCTTGTAACTTCAGAAAGTAGACCAACTCGGTCCTTGGCACATAACTCTAGGCTGAAACCCTGTATATCAAAGGAATTAAGTAAATTCTACCTGGGGGCATTAGAAATTTGAAGTTTCTCGGAAGGTCCGTGCATGCCATAATGGTATAGATTGAAGCAACATATGAATGATTGAAAGGCAATGGAAATATTTGATGAAAAAATGCGAGTCAGAAATAGAATATTACCCTGCCTAATTTTTGAAAATATAATATTAGTGGGCCACATCCTACCTCCTACTACAATCAAACTTTCACATTCATCCCAATCTCAAATTTAAAAATTGCACATGTTCATGGACCTAAGCTAGGAAAAAAATCAGCTTTACATAATTCACTAGATTCATCAGTACCGGGCGAACACAGACTCATAAAGAATGGAAAAAAAAGTGACCATGTAATACAGTTAGGAGCATTGTTTCCATAAAGACTATTTTTTATCCAAAGGATGAGAAATCAGCAATTTCATCAAGAGACAAAAAACATCAATCGTTTGATTTCTAGCATCCCAACTAATGAAAAGATAGGAAGAGATGTAACAGTGAATTGGCATGTCAAGTGAAAAACACCGTAAACAAAGAGTTCACCACAATTAGGCCTGAGCACCGAGCTGAGACAAGCTAGAGTCAGCTTAAACCGAGCTACTATGGTGATTGGTGCTGAAACTAGCCAAGCCCATGTTTAATCGAGCCGAGCTTTGCTACAGTATAACTGAGCTCGAGCTGAGTCCAAGTAGACTCTTTTAACATTTGCACGCAAACTCTTCGCATATAGGAGAATTACTTTCATAATAAGTTGTTTGATTATGAAAATATAAGCATAAATAGTTTACTTAAATATTGAATTCATATGCCATCAAATTTTAGACAATACTAGACTATTTGAACTTAAAATTGGAGGTGGTTTATTAAACATAAAAGATAATTAAATTTTCAAAACACGAAAAAGTAACAAAATTTGAAAAAGAAATGCTAAGTAATTTCATTATTTCGAGATTATACTTAATTTTTAGTTACGTTTCACCTGAACCATAAAGTAGGCTTAGATTACAATAGGATTAAAAATTCATGGGCATCAAGCAAAGTATGAAATTACAAACTTATTACTATCTTTGTTCCATTTTATATGCATTATTTTCTGATTAGTCTGTTCCGAAAAGAATGACACCTCCCTATAATTGAAAAAAAAAAAAAATTAAACTTTCCATTTTACCCTTAATGGAATGCTTTTATAGCCACAGAAATCTAATGGCATGCTTAAACAACATGTTCTAATAGACCTTTGTTATATCATAAACTTTGTGCTCAGTCAAATACCGAAACATAAATTGACACAAATTTAGTGATTACTTAGTATTAGTTTCCTAAACGCAATCTTGAGAAACATCCAGGACAAATAATTTAGAGAAATAGATAATCTCCCTTACCTCACTTATCCTTCGCCGAATCGCAGCTTCAAGACACTTCACAACCTTGTCCTTCTCCTCTTCAGATTCCAGAGTGCAACCATCCATGTGGCGAATAAAATATTCCTATAAATTCAGTCATCTTCACATTACATATTGGAATCAAAGCCAAATGACACTCCATCACTGATTCCAACTTAGAGCCACTTTGATACTGGAAGGAACTTAGATACTATAGCATAAGCTAACTAGATATCTTTTGGGGGGATTTTCATGTATTTTATTTTCTCCATCTCCTTTGGAGTTCAATTAAGAATTACATAAATCAGTAACCCAAAATTAAAAGGTGATGCATGAAAATACTTCTAAAGTAGATACAGGGTTAGAGAATTTTAATGTGGTAAAGGTTGTTGAGAATATAATTAAGTAAATAAAGTGTGCTCTCTCTAACAGCTTAAGCTTTTAGATGAGATGGCCACACACTTTAATCAAGGTAGTTCAGAAACTCAAGCAAGGAAACTATATCATTCATGCTATCAGTTCTGATCCTTCTGCTCCCACTGAAAGAATTGAAATCAATTGGAGCTACCTATATAATACTTTAGCATTTATCTAATAAGATGATAGTTCTAAAGACCATACAGATAACATTCCTTTTCAAAGTGTGGGTAGAGGCTGGGGCAATGTTGACATTGTTAACCGGAAATAAATTTTAAAAGAAGTATTGTAAAATAAAATGATCTATCCTCCATATGTAAGTTTATCTTAGCAGTCATCAGAATTATAAAATGAGATTACCTGTGATGCAGAGGGACCATCTGATGAGATAGTGGCATGGAAAACAGCATACTGCATGTCTGTGAGGGTGCATACAATGTCAAACATAAGCTTTGGTCTATCCTTGCAACTTACACTGACCACTGAATACCCTTTCTCGACACAGCTTTCAATTCTGACTTCTGGTTTGGAGTTAGGAGGGTATTGATCTATCTCCATTTCGAGGCAACCACCTTCGTAGTCCCTATCAGCAAAGAACATCTGATGAAGCCGCCGATCAACATGAGTACTACCAACTGAGAAAGTAGCATATGCCCCACTCTCATCATCCTCACGTCCACGAAGAATGTTATTGAGTTGCTCTTCCATGACACACAATCTCGGTTCCTCATCCTCATCAAGGGATGAACAGTTGTCATTAATATAAAGGACACATGCTATGCGCCTATTATGAGTCCAAACTTCGGCAGCAGCAACATTAAAATGAAGATTGGCTAGAACAGCAGAAATTTCTGATAGCAGACCCGGACGATCCCTCCCTATAAGCTCAATGGTGGTGTAATCACCCACAGAGTTCACTCCTACCTTTCTACCTGGCCGAGTCTTCAATATCCCTGATGTGTAACCTTCAGGTCCTAGAGCCTAATGTAAGAAATTCAATGAAATCGTTAATAACTTGGGTAAAACTAGTTCTTTTTCTCAGGGTAGCTATGTTTTCACTTTTCATTAGTCACTTACATAACACACCAACATTTTCTCAGGATAAAATATGATTTTTGTGGGTAGCCACTAGGCCAATTATATGATCTTGAATACAAAGTTCAGGAAAACCTAACTGCAACTCGTGTGAGGAAAAAAAAAAAAAAAAAAAGAGAGAGAGAACAAAAAAATTCTGCAGTAAAGTGAGGACTAAAATAGCAATAAGCTCATGACTGAATCACACAGTAAAATAGGCAAATCCAAACACATTATCAGGAACTATTCAGTTTGTGGAATTGGGATCTCTTATGTATACTAGGTGCAATAAAATGCTTGAGTACAAATGGCATTGATAATGCCTGCATGTAAACCTAAAGAAACATAATATCAACTACAATGGCTAGCTTCGAGTGCATGATATTATAGAAACTTCTGGAAGATGCTACATTTTAACTTATCTCTCTTTCCCTTCTTTTGTATACTATCATACGAGGAACTGTCAAAGTAATTGTTGTCTTGTCCCTGCATTAATTGTGTATAGACCATAAACTACGAAATCAAAAGGTGAGAAAAACAAGGGATACTTTACCTTTTCTATGTGACCAATGGTATTGCTGTCTGTAACCTTGTTGCCATGTTGATCAATAACATGAAATACTGTTAAAGTTTAAAGGAAATGAAATTAGTATGAATTTTCCCAACTGAGTGCCCTAAGCCTTTAGAATATTATATGCAGATGGGACAGAACTACAAAAGAGTGTTAATGAAGGAACAGAACAGAAGGTTGATAAGTTTTTCAAATGGCCCAAAAACTGGTGAAAGTGAAAAAGGTATACATGGCCACCAATTAAAACCTACTACCCTACTATTTTTTTCTCCACAAGGAATTGACACATACTAGTAAATCTGTAAGCACCAATGTCGAGGAAACCTGCATTTAGGTACTTATTTGGATAGCAGTCCAAGTTTATAATGAAAAAGTGCAGACCATCATCCATATCCAGCAGTAGCGGAAGAAGAAATTTATACAAGGTAATTTAAAAAATACTAGAATGTCATGTTTGGGATTTGAACCTATGACCTAAAACAACTTTTCCATCCCCTTTATGACTACACTGGAATCTCCCCTTATGTCAAGGGAATTCAACCGTTTATATAACCAAAAGAATTCGTTTTAGATCTTGCGTTGTATCATTTTTCAAGGAAGGGGATCCAATTGAACCCACTTACTTATACCTGGTTCCACCCTTGATATCCAGTCTCCAAGATTAGCTCTGAAAAATGCAACTACTCCCTCAGTTTCAATTTGTTTGTTTGGTTTTGACTTGACACGGAGTTTAAGAAAGAAAAGAAGACTTTTGAATCTTGTGATCTTACACAAAAGATATGTAGAATGTACCAAAATGCCCTTTAATCTTGTGGTCTTAAACATGCCATGTGGAAAGGTTGGAATTAAAAGAATTCCAAAAAACGAAAGAGGCATTCTTTTTTAAACGGACTAAAAAGGAAAATAAAACAAACAAATTGAAACAGAGGGAGTAAAAGAAATTTTAAAAGAACTCAAATGAGAACCTCGAGCAAAAATACTTGGACGTGCCTTGTTTTAGAGCTTCAATAATCAAAAATACTAACAAGAAACAGTAGACTCACCATCCATGAACCACCCGCCATCGGAGGATATGTAGGCTTTGGTAATTACAAGATCAAGGTCTGTCAGGATTTGCACCACTTCCAGCAGTATTCCAGGTTTGTTGATACTGTCTACCTGAGGAAAAACACGAAAATCTCAGGGTGTGTTTGGTAAGGAGGAAAACAATTTCTCGAAAATGTTATCCGATTTTCTCAGTTTGGTTGGTTAAAATTTTTGGAGAACATTTTTCTTTAGGAAAATAAGTTCTTTAACAATGAGGAAAATGACTTCCCTAGTGAAAATAGGGAGAACAAGTTTCATGAGTAGCATTCCACTTAATGTAAACTGAAAATTATGGAGCATCTTCGTCAAAACTCCATCTTCCTCCACAGGGGGTTTAAGGAGGACAGCTTGATAAATTTTACGAACTCTATACAGGCATAGCCTTCTTGTTTATTTTTTTGAACACCTCGGCATCTAAGAAGGTGCTAAAGGATGTTCATCAATAAAATACTTTACCTAACAAAACAATGTATCAAAGCAACTGAAGGACATAGAGTTAATGTGAGACCCCTTGTCTGACACAGACTAGTGATTTAATTCATGCGTATCAGATCACCAGGCTTTAGCTTACATAGATTAGTAGTTCTGCTTATGAAAGCAGATTATGAGTTCAAAAAGTTTGACAACTTAAATTAATGAAATATGCTCCCTATGTTTGGAAAAGTTTACTCCTTTCTTTCAGTAAATTTTTTGACAGTGCACCATAGCAGGCTGAGATGATCACTCTCACTGATCTATCAAGATTTATCGTAGTAATCTTAAGAGCCTATTGAACTGTGGCAAGTCAGCTTCATCTCATTAAAGGTTCTGCAGCATCTTGAAATTTTAAAAAAAAAATAAGAAAGGAATATCACTCAAGATTCTTAAGGTAGAAAAATTACCTTTACTAGAGTGCAATCCTTGCAACTCGCATTGTCCACAGATACCCTAAAAGTTTTAAGTTATCATTAATAAAACTAAAGAAAAAAGATGAGGCTGTTACTATGAAGCAAGACAATTAGACATCCATAATATTCTTTCGTTGGTTCAAAGAAGACTGACAGGTTTCCATATCTTGGTAGAAGTAACATTCTAAAGGGGCATCATAACTGTGATGCTTCCACAGTTAATAATATTTAGGCTGGCCAATGAAAGCAAATAAAAACATAGTGAAGACAAGCAGTGGATGTGGTAAAATGATAAAAGCTAACAGTAGAGAATCTCAACCTTGGAGGATTTATTCTGATACTTAAAGTCTCATATTCAGGATCAAAATAAGGCCCATAACTCCTTGCCATATGAACAACACTTCTGTAGCCAACAAGGATACTTCCCTTTTCTCCTTTACATCGAAAGTAGCCAAATTTGTTCTACAGCAGCTGACTGGCCTAGTCACCCGTGATACAGTGATAGCAAACTAATCCAGCACTTTACCTGCCAAAGATAATAATAAAAGCGCAAGCAAATATATTTCCTGTAAGTAGAAGGGTGTTGAAATAGAAATGCAATAAACTTATAAACCAAAGTACTTTTCTAGCTAGGTAGCCAATCCCGTTCACTCAATTTTTCTTGACATGCTCCACATGATGGTAGGCATTGGTATTTGGTAGCATATTGTCAAGTCTAGATACTATGAAGGAAAACTCAAAATGCATTCGTAAGATCAAAGAGAAAGTAACATGAATCCGTAATTAAAAGCCATTCCTTGTTAGCTTCTACCTAAAAAAATGCATGCAGTTCAAAGTTTATAGTTCTGTCACTGCTCTGATTACCAACTTGTTGAAGTCAATCTATAATGCAAAGCAGAGTTTCAAGAATAATGATGAAACGGGCAAGCGCCTGGACTTTAACTCCCAGGTCCTCGTAAAATACTCATAGTAGAATACAATGTTCTTAAACTAGCATGTGAGGTCTCTTATTGGAAGGTCCTCTATTGCTTAAGATCTCAAGAAACTTGGCGTTTGGTTGAAATTTTTCAAAAATTATCTTACGCAATGCAACTTAATTCTTGTGTTTCCCCAAAAAGTGTTCGCTTGAATTTTTTTTTTAAAACTTTTTCAAAGATTTTCAAACTCAGTTCCTAGAAAACTTCAAAAACTCAAACAAACAAAGTTTGCAACTAGCTGATCATTAAACATTTCTTTCCCATCTTATAAATAGCACCAGAGGATCAAGACAGTGATTGACAAAGAGAAATAGCAAAACTGAGTATTTAAATGTATGTAATACTTTGGAATTTAACAAGTTTGTGCTAAACAACAGCACAAGGAATAACACACTAAAACAACTAATCATTCATGCATTAAACAACTAGTCACATTTGGTTGCGGTTTGACTAATCCCCCTTTCTAAGAAGGGAGTATAGCTCCCAAAAGTCTAATTTTCTCAAATTATTAAAGAAAGAAATAAAAGGAACTAAAATTAAATAAGTGTCTTCCAAATTTAATTACCTAAACTATCCATAATTAAATAGGTGCTGGGATTTGGCCACTTAACACTTAATAAGGACAATTCTGAAGGAAAATATTTTATTAATAAACTTTATGAATCTCTAAACGCTCTCTACAATCTCCACAATCTCTCTTATTCTCTCTTGTTATGAAAATAGCTAGTAGCACCCCTATTTATCATAGTAAGAAACCTACTTGAACTTAAAACATGAAAACATATTCCTATAAATCCTAACCGGACACGTATTAAAATATCAAATTCTAATCAAGTTTGGTTTCCTACAATTTTAAATTATTATTTCCAACAAAATCTGAAAAAATAAGATTAATTCTTTCTTAATTTGATGAGTAAACACTCTTTTTAAACTAAAAAGTAAGGTTAACTGGGCACTCTTTTTAACTGGAGGGATTACTCAATAAGAAAAGTGTAGTTTGTATTTATTACAACATGATTGGGTGTCTTGACAATTATTAGAAACTAAGGATATAATAAGATAATTCCTCCAAAGTGGGGGTAGAAGAGGAATTTTAGGGAGTTATGACCACAAAAAAAAAGGGTATCTTGGGGAAAGGATTTGATTCCAAGACTTTTAAACACTAGCAAAGATTCCCAGAGTATCAATCTCAATCACGACTTTAAACCACAGAAGTTTAACGGTCCAGATTTTAACAACAAAATTCACCACCAATTTGACCATCAAATCTAATCCGCATAGACATGCGTATCAAACTCTTGAACTCTTCCACCAACATATCTCTGTCAACACATCGCCGAGAAAATAACAGAGCGTATTGTCACAAACTTTCTCGGGAAAACAACAGCAATGAAGTTACTAGGACCTTCTTTTTTAAATCAACTTACTCCCGCCGTCCCAATTTAAGTGTTTTAATTTGACTGGTCACAGAGGTCAAGAAACCAAGGAGATTTTTAAATATTATGGTCTTAAATTAAATATATTAAACTTGACAAGTAGAATGTTGGAATTGTAACTTATTAAATATAGAATGATTTTGGAAAGGAAGACACTTAAATTAGCAAGGGGGGAGCACCTCTCAATTGGCATGAACATAAGCATAATCAGTAAACATCAAAATAAAGAAGTTATAACTTACAGATAGTGAGAAACTTGTGGAAAGAATTTTAGAGATAATCCAAGTAGAGAGGCGCCTGAGAAAATTAAGTAGCAAACAAGTCCATGCATTCACTGTTGAAGAGAAAACAGAGAATGTTACCAGTTAAGGTCACCTTAAATAGAAGGCAAAAAAAAAAAAAAGGGAAAGTGGGAAAAGCTTTAGACGTAGGAGAAGCACTTGTTGTTGGAAAGAAGTGCCCCTCCTTAGCTTCCACTCTCTCTTTTATGAATGGCTCTAAGTGCAGTGCTATAGTAGCCTATAGCTAAAGGTGGGGTGTATGTGTGTAAAGTAAACAATTTGCCCGCTTGCTTTTTTGAGACATTATTACATGAGAGAATATATTATTTGAGTGTTTTTATATTAAGGTAATGAGGCGGCGCCCAAACGTTTAACTGACACAGATGCAGCTCTCAGACGCTAAAATGACCCCTGGGGCTCTACTCTCTCTGTCGCGCGTCAATTGCCGTCTCTTTCTTTGCAATTACTTAGGACTTCGGAGCACTGTTTTAAACGGCTGGGCGTTTTACATATCTCGGAGAGGCGTAAGCCCGATGAATATTTAATTTTTAATATTTTATAAAATAATATAATTAAAATAAATATTTTTAAATAGATAAAATTATATAAATAAATAAAAAGTAATTCATTATACGCCACTTCTAACTTGTAATTATATATAACATAATTTTATGAGTATAAACATACAATGAAATTAAAGTTATTTTGAAATGCAAATCAACTCTAACATCTTAACTTTCAAATAATAAAAAAATCACAATTTCTCAAAACAATATTAGTATCATACTATTCATTTTATCTCCCTCTAAGCAAATAATCAATAAACTTTATCTGTATTATAATTAAAATGTAATTCCTTCATGAATAAAAATAAAATTACTTTCAAATAGCGAATTAATAAAATATGATAATTTTGATACATACGACAAAAGACCAATGTCAAGTGAAAATGTACAATTCGGTTATGTATTTTAAGATAAATATAAAATGATATTCACCCTCACGATGTTTTCAAATAGTAAATATGCAATACTACAACTTGTTAATTGAGTTAAACCCGATCTTCTTATTTCTATAGATGAAAAACTATTAAGTAACATTCATTTGTTAAAGAATTATAAGGGTCAATGATTTTAACTAAGGAATTTAACATATAATTTGTGTAAGAACTGTTAGGCGAGTCCCGAGTATTGGGCATGTTTAGGGCGAACAGTTGGACGCTCAGGGTGTTTAGGGCGTAAGCCTCACAGGAACTAAGTTCCGCACGTTAGTCTCGGAGCTTTTTTAAAACACTGCTTAGGAGGGGGCGACGAGCTGAATTCCAACTTAGGAGGGGGCGACGAGCTGAATTCCAATTTAGATTTGACGGTGAATCAATATAATATTTCTTTGTTGGTGAAAACATATAATTATAGTTGAAAATAAAATAAATAACTAGGCTAGGCTAAGGCGAGAGTGTCTCGCTTTTCTTAAGGAGATTCAAATCTACTGCACCAAAATTTTCATTGGTTCAGAAATAATCATTATGACTTGTATTCTCCAAAATACAACGGTCCAATAATGTCGTATAACTAAAATAAATTGTAAACAAGTGGTTGAATTAAAAGCTTCATAAAAAGAACACTTATTCTTTAACAAATAAAACTCTCTTTTTTACAATACGAACCTCATTTTTTCATGCACTCTACAATATTTTTCACACCCATCACAAGGTAAAATTAAAATGACTATTATATATAGCTGTTGGGATTCTTCTTTAAAATAAATTGGAAGATAGTGTGATAATAAGTTATGCGAATATGCGAGAACATGAGTTGGTGATTACAAGGAATAGTAACCACTTTCGAGATCATAGTAAAGAGTTAAAGTCATTTTCTCCACTTAATATTCATGATATGATTTAATATAGTTATTCTAACACTAAAACGTATTCTAACATTTCTCATTAATTGACAGGTCCCGAATTCGAACTTTAATAATGAAGAATTTTTAGTAGAAGCAATTTATCTTTTTACCATGAATTTGAATTTATTCAGTTTCAAAGTCCATATAGAATATTGAGCGCGAGAAAAGAAAAACAAGTTCAACTGAAGACATTGATGTATTGAGTCAAGGCTCGTTGAACCTAATTGATCCTTGTTGTAGTGTACCTCTGCTCGAGCAAAGCTGGATTTGATCTTTTAAAAAAAATTAAATTTAGAGATAAGGGTCAAAAACACACCTCAACTATCACTTTTTTTTGAGTTTCATACCTAAACTATCAGAAGGTTGAGAAAACTACCTAAACTATCACTATCTAGTTTGCAAAACACACCTCAAATTATTCTTGAATGGCATGTGATCTACACTCTCCATTTTATATAAAAATGTTGCCAAGTGTTGTCCACGTGGATAAATAATGTCACAATGCACCTACATGGAAATTAAAAAAAAAGCTATTTGTTTTAAAAAAACAAACCGAAAAATAATAATTTTTGTAAAAAAATATCAAAAATTATAGAAAATAAAAAAATAGTTTAAAAAATGGAAAAGTTATTTTAAAAAAAAAAAATAAGAAAACTGATTATTTAGTTTTCACATTTAAAAAAAAAAAATCAACTTTTCCATTTTTAAATTTTTTTTTCTGATTTTCTAAATTTTTTTACAAAAATTATTAGTTTTTTTCATTTTTTTTAAATCCAGATTTTTTTTAAAAAAAATGCTGATTTTTTAAAAACATAATGCAATTTTTTTTTAAAAAAATATACAATTTTTTCTTATAAAAAAATAATATTTTTTAATTTCCATGTAGGTGCCACCATAGCATTACTTATGCCATGTGGACAATTTTTTTGAGAAAATTTTAGCTTCACTTGCCTTTTGGAGAGTGAGTTCACACATTTAGTTCAGGTGTGTTTTGCAAACTAGATAGTGATAGTTTAGGTAGTTTTCTCAACCTTATTATAGTTTAGGTATAAAACTAAAAAAAAAAAGTGATAGTTAGGGTGTGTTTTTGACCCTTATCTCTTAAATTTATAACAAATTAATGGATAAAAGTCATTACATCCTCAATTTTATTTTAAGAATCTAATTATCTCTCAACTTTGAACAATAGACCCCCCCCCCCCCCCCATATTTGACAATTTAAATTCTCCATCTATGTATTTTCTCACTTTTCTTC
This sequence comes from Lycium ferocissimum, assembly GCF_029784015.1. Lineage (NCBI taxonomy): Eukaryota > Viridiplantae > Streptophyta > Magnoliopsida > Solanales > Solanaceae > Lycium > Lycium ferocissimum. The sequence goes on from NC_081345.1 coordinate 22,625,392, forward strand.
TTTCTTCTCATAAATAATATTTATATTGTAAAGGTAAATTTCTCACATAGACTAAGAAAATTTTAATTTTAAAAGAAGTAAAATAAAAAAGACAAAGGTTGATAGTGAAAGTGTGGGAGTTTGATTTTTAAAGTAAAACCGGGTGTGTAAATAATTTTCACCCATAAATTATTTGTTAAGAAAATAGATGAGAATTACCAATTTAAGTTAATACTCACCAAATTAAATTAAATTCACAAATTCATGTGTGAATTCAGATATAAATAGTGCAATATCTGGACTCTGGTGAACTACCGTTATAAACTAGAAAATCGAGTGCAAAATCAGTCCCCTACATTTATTTTTCTAATTTAAGATCTATTGTATAGTATGTTTTTTTTTTATATATATATAATTGGTATACACATGAGATTAGATATTCATTTAAAGCAAATGAACCTATTACATCATTACATCAAAATGTTAAAATATATAGTCGGTCAGGTTAGGATAAACAAAGCTACTTTTAGCTAGGTAGGACCCATTAACTTTTGCAGTGGACTTAATTTATAATCCTTAGGTTTATGAATTAGATAATCAATATGTCTACTTTTAAGTACGAATTAGGAATCCAATCATACGCTAATGACAAGCATTTCTTAGTATGATAATATTTGTTTAGCTCCAGTTAATGGCTCTCGGGGATCCACGCTAATTAGTCGAAAGTCAGAATCATTTAAGCCATATAAGAAAAAGAAAAAAATATGTATTTTTAAGTAAATTGAAGAGGAAAAAATGAAAGAAAAAGCCCAATCAATTCAAACTTTGCATATATACTTGATGAACCAAAAGAAGTAGAATCACATTCTTAACGTTCCTAAAATATATGCATAGAGTTAGCAGCAAAGAAAGTTTCATACTTGGCTATGCTCTAATGCATCAACATCATATACCATTTGATTCCTTTTTTCCATTTTATTTTTACCTCTTCCAAGTATCTTCATTTTGTAACTACAAATGTCGAAACCTTTCCTTAATATAACTCGTGATTATTCTGTTTGCCTACCCCTTTTGAGGGAGTTATATATATGATGTGACCAATTCATACTTTTCAAATATCATGTGGAATAAAATTACATCACTATTTAAGATAATACATTTTTAATGAACCAGCTGTTTACCCCGAAATCGGATAATCAATTGAATTTATATGTGGGTATAGGATATGTGCTTAGTTCATGAGATTGATAAGACAAAAAGAAAGTAGAGGTTTGAAGGTTCATCAATAAGATAGCTAAAGATATAAACGTCATAAACAATATATCATATCATAAACAACAATATTAAGAGGAAATGTACCTTGGCCGAATGGACGAATGAGAGGAGAAAATGATATATGAGCTTCTTCTATTCAAGGTATTCTTTTTGAAGATAAAAGGTGCCAACCCCACGAAGGAGGGGGGTGTCCCCTATTTATAGTGCTGCCTCCATGGGCTTCCTCCAATGTGAACTAAATAATAATAATAATAAGGATGCTACGAACGGATTTGGTGGGATTTGACTGACGGCGCCGTCTGACACACGCATGGTCGGTAGCTGACCGTGACAAGACGCTACTGACGCGCGGCTCGCGCGTAACGGCTGTACCGGACCAACAACCACCGGACCAACGGTCATACCGATCCAACGATCATACGGGCCTATAACATGGAACCGAATGGCACACATCGGCCCGGTATGATGGCTCCTCCGGTTCCGCCTCCGGTATGACAGCGCTACTCGGTTCGGTCGAATGTAATCAGGCACGTTCCCATCTTCCTCGCCCCGGACCTCACTTCATCGGTTTACGTTACGTCCGGTTTTCCCCGTATACAGATAGCCCCTCACTTCTCGTCATGCCGGTCCACCGGGGTAACGGGAAGTGAATAACCTTAGAAACCGGTGACTCGGCCGACTCGTTCTTATCTTTAAATTTTGGCGGGAATGGCCACGTAACGCCTCTGCCAACCGCCTTTTGCACGTTCTGCCACGTCGCCTCTCATTAATGATGGGGACACGCGGCGGTTGTGCGATTGGTCACCCTCGGTAACCGTTCCTCTTTCTCTTTATATAAGGCCCATCACCCACTCACTTGTCATTTTTCATTCCTCTCTTCTCTTGCCTTCCCTTCTCTCTATATTCCTTTACATTCCCATAAATTGCTAACGGTTGCATTCGACTTGTTGTTTGAATCACCGACTCGAAATTAGTGCAAAAGGCTTTTGCCATTTGCTTTGGTTTGGCTGTTTCGTTGTTTCCGAGACACAAGTTTCTCCACTTCCTTTTTTACTTTCCAACCCTTCCCCTTTCGTATTTCCGATATGTCTGAGTCTACTTCCCACGAAGTTCCACCGATGTCATCACCGGGATCCGATCCGGGATCCCCGGCAAAAATCGAGCTCGCAGTTTCGGATATTATTCCGGCCAAATTCAATTTTAACAAAGATCTCGAGGTCGACAAGCCGTCCACGGTCTCGGACGGGGATCGATGTGAGGCGGTATCCCTCATCGATTACCGAGGAAAACTCGATGTAGTCGGGCCATGCGGATGGGATACCGCCGTGGGGTTTTTGCACGGGACCGGATGAATCGTCACCGATCACCGAGAAGGGTTCTTGTTCGTATACACTTACCCTTTTACACTCAAAATCGATCCTCCGATTGATGGGTCATCCTTGATATGTGCCGAACCTACGGCGTGACTTTAGCGCGCATCGGTCCGATCGTTTGGAGGGTCGTTGCGTGTCTCCGGTTTTTAGCTAACAACGGCGAGAAGGATTTACTGTTGGGCCATTTGATACGCTTGTGCTATTCAGGGTCTTCGGGCGGCGTAATAAAACTTGTCAAGCGCGGCGGAACCCGTTCTTCTCGAAGATGGACGGAGGAGCCGGGACGGGGGCTGGTAGAGGTATGTCCGAGTGAAAACCGAGGACATCATCCCCGCCGTTGCTACGCCCTTCCCGGAGAAATGGAACAATAAGCGTAAGTTCGATCCTTTGAGCAATCGTTTTATGCACTTAGTCATTTTTTATCCATTTTTTGATCTTCGTTGACTCATTGCCTTCTACTTTGCTTTTGTTCGGCCAACGGATACGTCCCTCCCGTCATCCGTGATCCGAGCGAATGGGTCGCCGCTCTCCTCCGCCGGTATCCTACGAGAATCGGACATGGGCCCTTTGTCTCGCGGTCGGTGGGCGGCGAACCACGGTCACGTTTATCCTTGTTTAGTGTTTTATCGCATTTTTACTACCCGTGGCCTCTTGAATTCACCATATCCTCTTATTCTCGCCTTTTCGGGTTTGCCCGAGGGCTCGGTGGCCCCGAGGCCGAACCGGGGGAACCGCCTACCCTACGTCGTCATCCGGGTTTGACACGGCGGGTTCTTCCGCATCTCGACGCTGCCGCCAAAAGAAAGAGGTCCTCGATAAGGTGACGACTCCGAAAAGGAAGAAGCACGCACGTTGCCGGTCTTCGAGGGAGGAGCGAGCCGATATCGTTATTCGGAGGGTCAGTTCGATCCCCTCTGTGGCCCCGATACCGGAGGAGACGGTCTCTGTCCAGCCCCTTCCTTCCATCAGCGAAGGACCGTTGGTCCTGCTCCCCAATCAGGTGCGGAAGAAATACTTTCACCGGTCCCTCTTCGGTCGATTGACTTTGTCGACATTTCAGTGAAACTTCCTCGGAGGATGCTCTCGCAAAGGAAAAGATCGGGAGAAGCGGTCACCGTCGAGGCCGGTGAAAGAATTTGGCCCGGAGAACCGGATATCGAGGCCCCCGTAGGTGCTCGTCCATCTTCCGAGCTGCCGCGACTACGGAGCCCCCGGCCTTCGCCGAAAACATCGAGGCCGCTCCCAAGTTCGTCCACCCGGCTCAACGTGTTGATGATTTCGAAGGAGATGTTCTTGGGGACTCCACCGGCTTCTTGTGAAGCGGCGGGCTTTGGTCACCTTCCTATTCCCCCGGGTCACTAGGCCGGCCAACCGAGCATCGGAATGCGGGTGCCGAGGGACAGTTTGGTGAACGTTTCCCTGCCCCGAGCGTGGAACCTCGGAGGACCCGATCAGCGGTGGTCACTGTCCCCGAAGACTTTAGCTTCTTATCACGCCCCGTGGGCGTTGCGAGCTATCTGCGTCCACTTGTCTCGGATTCGGACAGACGCAAGATGACCGGGGTCACTTGGCAGTGCCTTATGAACGAGGGTATGCACGCGGGCAACCGGGTAAGATTCCTAACCGTCCTTGTTCACTCTATTCTCAGAATGCCATCCCTTCTTTGCTTAAGTCCTTTGGTTTGTCTTATGCGCGAGTGTGGTTTGGTCAACGAGGCCTTCATCCGTGCCCAACACGAGATAGAGATGACCTCCGGGGCCAACTCGATGCCTGTGGAGACGGAGAAATATCAACACGCTTCTCCCAGCAGAAGGAGGGAGAGTTGAGCCGGGTGGCCGTTCTAGCCAATCTTCGCCCCGAGCTTGATGCGGTTAAGGAGGAGAACCGTCGTTTGGCAAGCGACCTGGCCGCCATGACCGATTATAACCGGAGTCTCGAGGCCGACAAGATCGCCCTTAGCCGGGATAAAGCCCAATTCTCACGCGGTTGGACGAACTCGGGGCCACGGTTTCCCCGCCGGGGAGAGCCGGACTCGGTGAAGGCCGATGCTACGAGCTTGTCGAAAGGAGCCGGCAGCTCGAGTGCGAGGCACCGCCTTGTTCAACGAGCGCAGCAGAATTTTGGAGGAAAGAGCCGAGGAGCGGGCCCGGATATGTGAGGGTATTAGAACCGAACTCGAGGGGGCGAATAGAGCCAGTGACAGCCTTAGGGCCAAGTTGGATGCGGCCAACCATGCGAAAGGTGACCTCGAAAAGAAACCGGGCTCACTTAGAAGCCAAACTAGCCAAGGCCGAAGCCGATTTGGAGGAAGCATGGAGAAGTGTGGAGGCGGCCGAGGCTCATACCGCTATTGTCGCCGAGTATGAGAAGTGGAAATCTCGGCGCCTCCCCTCGAGCAAGTTGAGCACGGCCTCGAGAACCTTCCCGCCCTGATACTAGAAGCCAAAGGAATGGAGGAGAAGGCCAACCGCGCTCTCGGGTCCGAGTCAGATGACTCCGAGCGGACCGAGTCCGAACATTCATCCTCACTACAGCCGTAGGATAGTGTAGAGCCATTATTTTGGCATCTATCTTTTTATTTTTCATTTTCGTAGAACTTTCATTCTTCTTTTTCTCAATGTAAAGAACATCAGTTGTATATAAATGAAAAGTGTATCTTTCCAGCTTCTTCGTTTGAATGTTTGTCATTATCTTTATTGCGATTGTTGGTCCGTTTTCACGGTAAGGTGACTCGTGGTCACCGATTCATCATGTTTGTTCGGTTTTTTACCCGACTATTTCGAGAGTTCGGTCGTCTCCGAATTCCGAGGGCCGCTTTACTAGAGTCGACATTTTACTTCGGCTCTGTTTTAGGGCCGGTATCTTTTTAGCCTTGGCTAATAAAGTGTCAGCCCCCGTTTGGGGGTCTTATCGAGCGTTTGGCCGGTAGCCTTTGCTATTTTGTAGAGTACCATTTAACAGGAAGTTGCTAACTTTGACAGCTTTTGACAACTTTATTTTTGTAAATCGTTTGTACATACGAGAGTTTTGACTCTTTCTTCTTTTGTCGTAGCAAGTAAAAATGGGACACGATTCATTATGATCGTTTGGTCCTTACATTGGAGGCTATGGCCGGTGGCCGGGCCTTATTTTGCCGTAGCAAATTTTGGATGGGACACTTCGTTATGATCGTTTGGTCTCCCTTAGCAAATTTTTAGGCTATCGGCGGGAGGTCTTATTTTGCCGTAGCAAATTTTGGATGGGACACGGTTATGTGGGTCTTACGTTGGAGGCTACTCAAATTTTGGATCCCACTTTAATTTTGGATGCCGTCGTTGGTGTGGGCATTAGGCTATGGCGGTGACGATCCGAGCCTTAAGGCGGGTGAGTCTTGTTATTTCCTTTGGGCGAATGTGCTCGTTTTGCCCTTCATACTTGTTCAGTAACACGTTGTACTTGTTGCCTCGTTAAAAACCTCGTCGGAAAACCCTCTTTGGGACAAAACCGTACTAAGGAAAAGAGTGCAACACGTGTTTTCAGGTCTAAGTTCTATTTTCCATCCGTTCTCGACTTCCTGCAAAAATAAGAAAGGTTAATGAGAGAATACGGCCCATACCTTAGCAGTAGTATTTCTTCAAATGAGTCACGTTCCAGTTGTTGCGTAACATTTGCCCCGTCCATTGATTCCTAGCGGTACGATCCTTTGCCGTTATCTGGGACACCTTGTACGGGCCTTCCCCGGTCGGACCCGGCTTCCCTCGTTGGGGTTTTTGGTGTGCAAGGTGACCTTTCGAAGCACTAAGTCCCCCGCTTGGAAATGCGGAAGGTGGATCTCGGTTGTAGTATCTTTCCATTCTTTGTTTTTGGGCCGCTATGCGAATGGCGCGCATTCGCGTAGTTCGTCCGCGAGGTCGAGTTTTACGGCCGTGGCTTCATCGTTTGACTCTCGGGTGGAGTGTACGAAACGGAGAGTCGGTTCGCCGACTTTACACGGGGATAAGAGCTTCGGCCCCGTATACCCCGACGCGAACGGAGTTTCTCGGTGCTCGATTTGGACGTGGTCCTGTAAGCCTGGCACCTCCCGTGTACGTCTTTCCAACGGTGCTTCGACGCTTCAAGCCTCTTCCTTAGACTTTGGATTATTGTTTTATTCGTGGATTCCGCTGTCCGTTCGCGCATGGGTGATACGGGGTTGATACAATTTTCTTGATCTTCAATCCTTCGAGAAGCTGACCCCGACCTTGCTGACCCCACGGGCGGGGGCCGTTATCACGAGTTATCTCGGCGGGGATGCCGAAACGGCGGATGATGTGATCCGTATGAAGTCGATCCTTCCTTCTCTCTTATCTTCTCGAAGGCACAACGCTTGACCCGTTTAGAAAAATGTCGGTCATAAACGAATGAAACGGGCCTTTTGGCGCTTGGGGTAGCGGACCCACGATGTCGTTCCCGGCTTCATGAAAGGCCATGGTGAGATGACCCAGGAGTGCGGCGACTCCCGGGCCGGTGGATCGTCGGGCGTGCCCGGCGACCCTCGCGTTTTCGGACAAAGTTTTTTGCGTCCTCGTCCATTCGATTCCGGTAATAGCCGGCACGACTGATTTTCGAACCAAAGCCTTCTGACCGGAGTGGTTGCCGCGGGTTCCTTCGTGTGTCTCTCTTATCACGTACTCCGTTTCGCCGGTCCCGAACGTTTGGCCGGGGGTCCGAGGAAGGAGCGTCGATACGGCGGTCATCCGGCTAAGCAAAAGCGCGCGGCCTTGAGTCGTAATGATCGCGATTCTTTTGGATCACTCGGGAGCTTGCCATCACGCAAGTAGTCGACGTGCTTGTTACGCCGATCCCGTCAAGTTCATCGTACATATTTCGGCTCGCCGGTCTCTGTGGCCGTGCTTGTCAAGTGCCTTTGTCGACCAGGGTTGATCTCTTCCTCGTTAACCGATGATCTAGATTTGCCAAGGCGTCGGCCTCGGTTACGTTGTTCCTCGGTATGTCTTTGTACGGTCCGTTCTCTAAATCGGTGGAGTACCACGTGGGCTTTCTCGAGGTACCTTTGCGTCGTTCGTCCTTAACCTCGAAAACACCATTCATTTGGTTTTGCGACCAAGAGCGAGTCGCGTCGAGCCTCGATGAGTTCGGCCCCCGTGCCTCGAGCCGACTCCAACACTGCAATCATAGCCTCGTACTCGGCTTCATTGTTGGTTAATTTAGCGGTTCTAATCGACGTCGAATGATATCCTTTGGACTTTTGAGGACGATTCCCGGCCGGGTGCTTTAAGGTTCGAGGCCCGTCCGTATGCAAGTCCGAATGCCCGTGGTTTCCCGAGTCGACGGGAGTTCTTTCTCGACCTCGGGGACCGTGGCGGGGCAAAGTCGGCTACGAAGTCGGCCAAGACTTGGGATTTGATGGCCGTTCGGGGTTTATACTCGATGTCGTAGCCGCTAATTTCTACGGCCCATTTTGTTAACCTCCGGACAGCTCCGGTTTATGCATGATATTTTTCAAGGGTAAGTGGTCACAACACGTATAGGGTGGCATTGAAAATAAGGTTTGAGTTTTACGGAGGCGCTTACCAATGCTAACGCCAATTTTTCCAAATGAGGATATCGGGTTTTTGCGTCCCCCAGTTCTACTCACATAATAGACGAGGGCTGCGTGCCGATTCCTCTCGGACCAAAACGCCACTTACCGCTACTCGGAGACGGCTAGGTAGAGGAAAAGCGGCTCGTCGGCCTTCGGTGTGTGCGGGACGGGGGCTGGTCATATACTTTTCGGCTCTCGTAGGGCCTCTGCGACACTCGGTGTCCACACGAAGTCGTTCTTTCGAGCAAAGAGAAGAAACGGTGGCACTTGTCGGAGGACCTTGATATGAAGCGACTCGGTGCATTATTCTCCCGGTAAGCCTTTGTACCCCTTTTATGTTGTTCACGACCTCGATGTCCTCGATGGCTTTGATTTTGTCGGGTTGATTTCGATTCCCCGGTTTGATACCATGAAGCCCAAAAACTTGCCGGACCTCGCTCCGAAGGCGCACTTCTCGGGTTAAGCTTCGTTTATGCGCGGAGCACATCGAAGGTTTCTGCCAAATGCTTTAAATGGTCCTCTGTTTCCCGGGGACTTAACAACCGTATATCGTCAATATAAACTTCCATCGTTTTCCCTATATCTTTGTTCGAACATTTCGTTAACTAGGCGTTGGTAAGTTGCGCGGCATTTTTAGTCGAAAGGCATGACGTTATAACAATAAGTCCGTATCGGGTTACGAAGGATGTTTTCTCTTGATCCTCCGGGTGCGTCGGATTGGTTATACCGGAGTAAGCGTCGAGAAAACTTAACATTTCATGTCCGGCCGTAGCATCGATCATTCTATCGATGTGCGGTAACGGGAATGAATCTTTCGGGCACGCCTTGTTTAAATCTTTATAATCGACACACATCCGAAATTTATTACCTTTTTTGGGTACCACCACCACATTAGCCAGCCAATCCGGGTATTTCGCCTCCCGGATGGAACCGATATTTAAAAGCTTTGTTACCTCGTCTTTGATGAAGGCATGCTTTGACTCAGACATGGGCCTTTTTGCTTCACCGGGGAGAACTTACCGTCCAGGCGAGCTTGTGTGAAGAACTACGGTGATATACTGTCATATCACATGCGAAAAGCAATCGGCGTTAGCTCGAAGAAATTGATTAATTTGTGCACGAGCTCGGGGTAAGCCCGTGCCCAGTATACCTTTCTGTCTGGTAGGAACTCGAACAGAATTATTTCTTCTACGGTCGATTTGGTCGCGTCGAGGTCATCAGCGCGATAAAAGATCGGGGCATCCGAAGTCATCCCCTCTCCGTACTCGGGATCCTCCCCGATATTCTTTGATTGCTATTGGGGGCGTCGGTTGCACCATCTTTCCCGGGCCGGTTCCTCGGGCGGGAGTCTTATTCTTCTACGGCGAACAATGCGGACGGTTTCCTCCCTAAGGGTGGGGAATTTCGGCATTTGATGCGATGTTGAAGGCACCGCCCTCGTGCTATGTATCCAAGGTACGCGATAATGCATTGTACTTCGTGTCCCCTTGATCACGTAGAACGGGGTTTGTTGAATGGTGGCCTCGATGCTTCGCGGGTAATGAGATCTCTCTTTTTGTGGTTTCGCTCGCCATGTTGAACCCGTGATACCGGGTTCGGTACGATTCGATCGACGATCTAGCGTTCGACCACTCTCCCGTCGAATTATGTTGGTGAGCTACGGATCAATTAAGATACGTTTAACCATAGTTTTAAAGATAAGTACGAGAAATTACCAATGCGTCGTTGTGTGGTTGAATGACGCCCTCTTCGTCGCGTCGTCGAAGGAGATGGAAGCTCGGATAAATGGTCCGGGTACGTTTTTCCCGAACGATGGAAATCTTAGTCCGTTTCATTACCGGACATCTAGGGACGTCAATCCCGACTATCATGTTGATCGCGTCTTCGGTGTTCGGCCAGGGTTCGATCCTTTGATGAACTTCTCTTTCCTTGTAATGGCTTTTGGCTCGTTCGCTCGATAAATCTCGGAGGTGACCATTTTTTTAACAACCGGGCCACCTCTTCCCTCAGCGCGGCAATCCTCGGTTTTGTGACCGTGGGTTCCGTGATATTCGCAACCGTGCTCGGGTCCCGTTGCCGGGATGCGTCGCCGACGGCGGCGGCCACCGAACATCGAAACACGACCGATGGCCGAGACAAGATCCGGTACTAACGTTGAAGTTGTACTCCGAAATCCTCGGAGGACCTTTGTTGCCGGTGAACTCCCGGTTTCGCTCTCGAACGAGGGCCCCGGTTATTCGGCGGGCGCGTGTCTATTTTGCTATCTCGACCGGAGGGGTGGCTCGAACCTTCCTTGGTTTTTCCGTTTTGAAATTTGATCGCTCGGTGCGAGTATGGCCGAAACCTTTCTTTAGTTGATTCGAACTTGCTTCGTAACCCTTTCTCGATTTCTCGGTGCTTATATCTTTGATTACTGGGAGAGAGCTAAAGTGGTCATCCTCTGCCGAATCTTCGACTCGTATCGATTGTGGACATCGGCCCGTGTTGCGGCCTCGTATTCTAGCAAGCTTTCCTTGACTTGGCCGAGGCTACCGAGCTTAGCATATTGAGCCCATGCCCGTTCCGGGCAAGCCGGGGGTAATTCGTCCGTTCCCTGCGGAGCCGGGTGACGAACTCCCTCGGCAACTCGTCGTCCCTTTGCGTGTCCGGAAGATGTCGGCCTTACGAACTGTGCCTTGATGGCACCGGCATGCGCCTTACGAAGGCGTCGGCCCGGCATTTCGAATGAAGTGATCGAATGTTCGGGTAGATGGTCGTACCGTGTCAATGCCCGCGCTTTTGAAGAGTTTCCCCAAACTTTTTCAGCAGTACCGATTCAATTTCGTTTTCTTCCATATCATTGCCTTTTATGGCGCAGGCATATGAGGTCACGTGCTCGTGTGGGTCGGTTGTGCCGTCGTATTTCTGGATGTCGGGCATTCTGAACCTTTTTGGGATCAGTTTCGGGGCCCGCGCGGTGGAAAAGGCCTTTGGATGTCTCTTTTCGGGTCGGCCCCGACAAGGGCGGGGCCCCGGTATCGATCCACCCGAGAGTTATGCGTCTCGGCCTTCTTCTCGGTCGAATCCACCGTTTTGCCAAAGTCTCGAAAGCATTTTGGGACCTCGGTGGAAGAAGCCGGCCCCGAGTCATTGCTCGACCACCGCTGTTCGTTCTTCCGCTTTCGCACTTTGTATCCTTGGCTTTTTAAGCTTCCCCGTGATGCCCAGGGGCAATCGCCATTCCTTGCTCGGCAATTGCTGTTCTTTGTTCCTGCAACATCTCGAAAATCAGACGCAAATTAATGCCGTCATTCGGTGACTCCGGTTCCTTCCGGCCTTGGGTCCGAGACAGTGTAACGGAGTTATGAGTTCTTAGGGGATCCGTGGCCGGAAGGGCAGCATTCTCCTGATCCCGGTGTTTTGCCGATCGAGCCCCTCCTCGAGTCGACGGGGTTCGGGTCGGCGAGGTTCGGCCCCCGTTGTTCGCTGCCCTCATTTTCGCTACAATTTCGGTGTTGTTAATGTGACCGGATTGCCCGACGTCGCCATAGATTTGTTTTTTGATGAGACGAAAGAAGGGTTACGGTTTAAATGAGTTTGATAAGAGTCAAGACTAAGAACTATTATCCTAGCCCCACGGTGGGCGCCAAACTGTTTACCCCGAAATCGGATAATCAATTGAATTTATATGCGGGTATAGGATATGTGCTTAGTGCATGAGATTGATAAGACAAAAGAAAGTAGAGGTTTGAAGGCTCATCGATAAAATAGCTAAAGATATAGACGTTATGAACAATGTATCATATCATTAACAACAATATTGAAAAGAAACAGCCTTGGCCGAATGGATGAATGAGAGGAGAAAATGATATATGAGGTTCTTCTATTATAGGTATTCTTTTTAAGATAAAGGGAGCCAACCCTCTCAAAGAAGGGGGATGCCCCCTATTTATAGTGTTGCCTCCATGGGCTTTGTACAATGTGAAATAAATAAAATAATCATAATAAGGACGGCTACGAACGGATTTGGTGGGATTTGGCCCGGACGGCGCCGTCGACACGCGCGTGGTTGTGGGCGGCCGTGACAAGACGCTGCGACGCGCGGCTCGCGCGTAACGGGCATCCGGACCAACAACCACCGGACCAACGGTCATACCGATCCAACGGGATACGGCCTACGGCCACATGGTAACCGAATGGCACCCTTGCTCGGCTACGGTATAAGCGCTCCTCGGTTCGGCTCGGTACGGGCGCTACTCGGTTCGGCTCGAATGTAATCAGGCATGTTCCCATCTTCCTCGCCCCGGACCTCACTTCATCGGTTTACGTTACGTCCGGTTTTCCCCGTATACACCAGCAACTATCATCCAATTTTTTGTTATTTTTTGCATGATGAAATAGAAGAGTACATAACCTCGTAAGATCACACTATACAATTTTTCTTTACCCATTATGGAGATTATAATTATAATGAATATGTAAATATTACTCCTATCTTGTGTGAAACAATCATATTTGAATTATATAAAAGTTACACACATTTTGCTCTATTCATTTTTCGGTTTGTGAGACATAGTCCCTCTTAGTTTCTGTGATAAAGTCATAAGCGGTCCAATTTACAGGCTAAAAGTGAGATTATTGGTTTTCATCCAAACTTCAAACTGTTATAGTACTCCCTACCTCTGTTTAAATTTGTCTGTCTTACTTTTTTTTTTTTTAGTTTGTTTAAAAAAGAATGTTTCTTTCCCTTTTTTTGGCAATGTTTCTTTCCTTTTTTTTTTGGCAACTCTTTAATATCAACCTTTCACGTGACATATTTAAGACCACAAGATTAAAGAACATTTTGGTACATTCTACATATCTTTAGTTAACAACCACATGATCCAAAAATTTCTTTACTTTCTTAAACTCTGTGACAAGTCAAAACTAGACAAACAAATTGAAACGGGGGAGTAGTAAATAATTCTTTTACTAAAACGGAATAGGAAAGAGAAGGGGTTGCAGGAGGCTTGGGTGTTAAAGATCTTAAAATAGCTTGTACTTTATGTTTTACACCTTGTACCTTGTTAAGTTGTATAAATGCAATACTTACCCTTGTAAGTGTAAGAATATGCAGCATTAGCAGTAAGTGTAAGAATATGCAGCATTAGCAGTAAGTGTAAGAATATGCAGCTAACAGTTTATCATCTCAAGTTTTGTCATTTCATACAAGCCAATATTGTATTATTTGGTTACTATATATACTACACATGAGTATATTTTGCCTAGAACATTCCTTTCACCATTGTTATCAAATATAGACAGATACAAGATTTAGAGTTTATATGTTTCTGAACGACATCAAGTAAATATTATAATACTGTGTTCCTAGTTAAACATTTATAGAAATTTAGTAAATTTGTTAATTATAATAGGATCTATGCAAAAGCTAATAAAAGTTTTGTCATTTTACTCTGATCATATTGTATTGTTATGCTATTAGGGCATGTGATTACATAACTAGAGAGTTCCTTTACCAAACGATCACTCTCTTTTTAAAGTGGCCACTAAACAACCACAAACTTTTCAACTTGGTGAACCATTTGCTAAGTAGTGGAGAACTGTGGAAGATTCAAAGAGAACATGTTGGTTGAATCTAATCGTAAATTTATCCCTCTGATCCACTGCTCCTTTGACATTCTCAAGGGGTGCCTATTGGAAATATAAAAGGTGCTGACACCACTTTGCACTATCTTATGATTTGTCTCTTTCAATTTCTCTATAATAATAAAAGCTCCAAATTATTCATATCAAAATGATAAAATAGATTACCAAAGTTATTTTTTAAAATGCTTTGTTACAAAAATATACTTATTAAAATAAAGGAGGATGTAATATCTCGATTCACACATGAGGTTAATGTCACAAAATCAAATCTAGAAGGTGGTCGCTAAAATTGTCGTTCTCTTTTATACTAACCATTTACGCTACATATTTTATTGTATTCCGATGTGGTTCATTTGTTTTGCCAAAATTTGGGACGGAAAGCTCCTAATTCTAATGATACCGACAGGCGCATTCGCTTTAAAACGCGTCATTACGGCTAGAGCAGAAGGCATGCTTACTTATATACCTGACCTCTCACGTGTTATGCCGATGGGATAAGCCGGGGTGTCATACCTTCATTAGATACGTCCTTTTAATTTTAATGAGGTTTGTACCGGGATTTGCCTAAACTCGGTTGAACTCTAGCCCTACATAATGAGTTAATTTTGTGACCACCAGTGATATCTCTTAAAACGCGTATATAATTAATATTACCCAACATTAAGACTTTCCTCCTAAGCTGGGGTGTCACAGTCAGATTTCTCCACTAATGGTGACGACATATTCGTCGCATTTTTGTTAGGATTTTCCTTGTTAAAAATTTGTTGACGGATGGAGTCCTTTTTTCCATCACATTTTTGGGACAGAATCACAAGTCTGTTATAATTTGTGATGGAATTATTACGGATCCTTATTGTCGTCATATATTTTTGATAAAATTGTGACAAAACATCACTTTCGTCACAAATTTGTAACTGAATTATGACGGATCATCATATGTCACAGACATATTGATGAATTCTGCCATAAAATCATCACAAATTCATCACGAAATTGTGATAAACTTGTTTGTCACAAATATTCTGTCACAGTTTGTATTTTTCTTGTAGTGATACTTTAACCACTTGTTTTATCAAGTAGGAAATTAGCACCAAGAACCTAATGATTTTGTTCCCTTTTCTTTTTTCTCTTTCTTCTGTAGGTAGGGCGTGATATATAACTTTGTACACGATTATAGTTGATGCATGAAATGACAATTTAGTTGACAAATATCAAAACTGACTTTGCATCAGCATGTGGTGGTGAAATTATTTCAAACTCATTTGGACTACCAATAAGTTTGGGCTAGAGTGGTTTTGAAGATGGCTGAATTGGGCTAGCCCAAGTTGACCTATCACAAGTCATCAACCCAAATTAACCAATCAACTGCCCTCCGTTCAAAAGTATAAAAGCTACAAAACATGATTAACTTTTTTTTAATCATTATTTAGTTTTTTAAATAATTTTTTTATTTTTTATTTGATTTTAATTTATTTTTTTATTTCTCTATTTCCAAAAAAAAAAAAAAAACGCCATTTATTTGGAAAAGCATGGGTGAGAGAATATTTGAAATCAAAGAGTATCAATATTTTTAGTTTCTCAAATTGTTTTAAAAGTAGGTTAAGTTGGGTGGTTGAGTTATGACCCATTATTTAGCCCATCTTGACCCGGCCCATCTTAGCCTAAGCAAACTTTGGGTAGGGTTGGGCATTGACCCATCGATTGATTCATCCCATCTTGACCGTCCAACTTTAGCCCAAATGGCTCGGCCTTGCCCCCCCCCCCCCCCCGACCGATCAGCATGGCATAGTACATGCAATTTGTGAATGTATACACGTTCTTTTTTGTGAATATACATGACTTCATGGATCACAAACCAGAAGCAGCTTAAGTGTACTCTATGGGGATTCTCGGGAACCCTCATACATTTGAGTCGATTCGTAGGCATATATATAAGATAATATACTCTAATCTATAACAAAGCGTGTTATTGATTCAATGGTAGAAAAGGAACATTTTAAGCTTTGTTCCTCCTAAGTTAAGGGTTCAAATCCTCTTCGTCACCATTATCCCTTTTTTATTTGAGATGGGTGGAACAAAATTTATTACTACATTAATTTGGAGTCTTCGGGAATTTTAAAGAAAAAAGTTATCTGCTTGATATTACTTGTATCCCAAATAAAATAGAGTACTGAAGGTCACGTTATAAGATTGAAGCACTTACAAAATGGCTAAACAAGATTTTCATAAAGTACATATAAAAAACTTAATTTTAGAGAACTTGATTTATCGAGAATTAGTATATCTAGGATAAATGTTTTTATAGAATGACAAGGTTGTGACTTGCCTCGATACTCGATCAATAAGTGAGGACCATTACTCTCACAAAAAATTGAAGGAAAATATTTTATTTATAAACTTTATGAATCTCTAAACGCTCTTTACAATCTCCACATCATAAAATAAATAGCAGCATCCCTATTTATAATAGTTTAAAACTTACTTTAACTCAAAATAGGAAAATCTATTCCTATACTATTGGACATGGATTAAAATACCAAATCCTAACCAATTTTGGTTTCCTACAATTTTGAATTCTTACTTCCAACAAAAATGACTTTTTTATGTCCACTTGCAATTTAGAAAAAATAATCCTTCAAATATCTTTTGCTACTTTCATAAATTATGTAATGTTTTACTGATTTTATGTGAAAAAAATCATACAACTAAAATAATATTAATCCGAACTTTAATTGACACAGAAGAGAAAGACTTGTGAGTTCTTTTATTATTATAAGACCAATTACTCCAAAGTATGGTAAGAAATAAACAAAGAGAAGTAATGTAACTTCAATATCTGAAACGAATTCAACTTTGAATAGATGTAAAAATCACATTGCAAAATTCGCATCAAATTTCTTGATTTGTCCTTCGTATTGCTAAATTTGAGAGAGGACCGCCTAATAGAGCAAATCAAATCCATTGCAGAGACGAGTTAGTGGCATGGATGGTTACTAAATTTATGGTAATTGGATATCATAGTCACTTAATTTTATTTTGTTTTTCAAAAACAACTCGACTTTGCCTAATTAGCTTCTATAGTCATTTTAGCTAGAAATTCAATTTACAGTATTTATTTAATGACGTGAAAGCTGTAAATTTTTAGAAAAAAATATTTAAAAATTAAAATCAATATTAATTTATTTAGAACTCGTCCCATCCTAAACCCAACCTAATTCTTAACCCGACCTGCTTAATGGGTTGATTATATAAGAGATACTTTTAATTTTAAAAGTATCGATACTTTTAATTTTAAAGTTATCTCTTATATAATTAATTTATTAAGCGGGTTGGGTCAAGAATTGAGTCGGGTTTAAGATGGGATGGGTCCTAAATAAATTTAAATATTGATTTTGGTTTGTTATATTGTTTTTTGTTCTAAAAATTTATAGCCATCACGGGGGGACATGTAGCTAACTAAACAAAGTTGAGTAACTTTTGGAGGACAAAATAAAGTTGAAAGAAAGTGGTGGTCAATTACCATACATAAGTTGATGGATCATCCAGGTCACTGACTCTCGCAAACTCAAAGATATGACTCAACACTATTTTGATTAGAAATCACCAGTAGTCATCTTTCTCAACTTGATCCACTTTAAACAGTGGGGAAAAAAACGTGAGTGTTCAATATTGCTTAACTTGTTCATCCATTACGAGTGGTGCAAATAATAAGCAAGTACCAACAATAATCGAGCAAATATCCTCATTGAACCAATGAAAGGAACGAACTCTTATCCAATTATTTAATTTAACTTCTTGTTAAGTTCCCATCTTTTGGATATAGCTTTAGATCCATCAAAATTATTTTCATCTCAGTTTATAAGTTCTAATTATTTGGACAAAGAATGGTAAAAATCCATATAAAAATGAATCATCTTAAGAAAAATGAGGTGATATTTAGCTAGCCTAGATACAGAGAGATATTAGAATGTTTGTGTCACGCCCCCTAATTTAGATGGACGTGATTGGCACCCGACTAAAACTACCACTCGAGTGAATTCTGAACTTATTTGTTATGAATAATATTAAGGGAGAATTTCAGTAATGTACAAAATTACATTTGCGTAACCATATTTTTAAATTACAAACCTATGACCCAACAAAAAACAGTATATACAAGATTATACAATAAACGTACAACTTTGGTATAAACCTTGTATCGTATAATAACGTATAAGAGTTGTTTATACACACTTCTACGGTGTTAATGCCATAAAAAGTTCGTAACATAACGTGCGTGTTTTTATACACACTTTACCTTTAAAAAACACCAACATTAGAAAGAAATTTGGAAGGAAAAAAAGATCTTGGAGTTTGATATGGGGGAAGGAGGGTGCTGTAATTATTTTTAAAAAAAAATGGGAAGAAGGCAACAAAATGTAAAAAAAAAATATATATATATGGCTATTTCGGGTAAATATTTTACCCAAAATGCCATAGAGTGTTATTTTCCCTAATATTAATGCTGAATTAACTGAAAGGTATTATCGTAGCATAAATTAAAACTAAAGCAACTGAATATATTTTGTTATTGTATTGAAGACAATTGCATTCCCATGCTAGCAAAATTCTTGAAGCATGAAATATCTAAAAACTCCACTAGTTAAGTCATGAGCTTCTAAAGAATAGTGAAAACTATGAGTACATGTTAGTTTCGGGGCGATACCACGAATTTATTAACACTGTTGAAAGCAAGTTAATGAAAAAGAATCTCACACTACTGAAAGCAACTCTGAGTACATGTTATCTTCGTATTTTCTCTTGACGCTACTTCTTCAACTCAGTTTTTTAGTCCTCGTATTTCATAGTCTGAGAGAGTGTTGTGAACACGGATAGCCCAGAGCCTGGCCAATCTGTTGGGCCTGGGGCTGAATCATGAAGAGGCCCAAAAATTAGAGAACCCAACAATAGATTCATTTTTTTTTAGGGATAGCTACATGACATAACGTATATATAGTGGTATTGATATCTAGTAACTATAGTTTAACTTAATTACTTCTCATAGCAAACATTTGTGTATTAATGACATTTAGTAACTATATATATATACACACACACAAATTAGAATACCTATCATACTATTCACTTCCAACCCAACCCTCCCATCTCTCTCCTCCCTCTTCTCCTTACTGCTCCGCCGCCGGCCACCACCGGCCACCGGAGCTACAACGAAATGCCGTGCCCCTTCACCACTCTCTCTCTCTCTCTCTCTCTCTCTCTCTCTCTCTCTCTTACGTCTAGTTCGTCTTTAACTCCTCCACCACCACATCGGAACCCGAACCCGTTTCCACGGCGGAATCCGACATGTTTTCCGACGATATTGGCAATTCATGTTCAACTCCATACGTTAGTGCTCCGTCAAGTCCAGGTCGTAGTCAACCATCGCCTCCTTCACATCTTCCACCGTATCCACCGCCGCCACCTTCACGTCTTCCACCACCGTAGCCTCCACCGCCATAGCCGTAGCCGATGGATCAAAGCATTGTTGGAAGCAAAAAGAAAAAAAACTCAAATCTACGCCGGAAAAGCTCAATCCGGATTTAAAAAAAGCTCAATCCGGATTTTCGCTATTTTTTTGTTGTATTTACCTTGTATACAACGTTTTTTTCGCGTGTATTTGTCGTAGACATGTTTAGAAATTTTCGTATCCCATCGGAAATTTTTTCCGTATTCGTGTGTATACATACAGTGATACACTGGTATACAATATTTTTCGCATTTTTTGAAAATCTTTTGTTGTATAAATCTTTTGTTGTATACAAATTAAGACAGTGAATTTGAAGTGTATATAAATGAATACAGTCAATTTTATTTCTTGTATTCAATATTTCGGTATTCATTAATTTTTGGTGTACCTATGTTGTATACAATGTTAATTTTTTGGTGTATCTATGTTGTATGCCTTGTATTTGTTGTATACAATACCGGAAAATATGGTTTTGTTAATTTTTTTGTGTATATATGTTTTTATGTATTCATTTGTTACTCGCTGTATTTATGAATACAACAAGTCAATTTATGAATACATATAGTCATTTTTCATGAATACAAAGTTGAAAAAAATAAGAAAAAAATTATTGTATACAAATCGAATTTGTATACACGCGCATAGATCCCGATTGTTGCTATAAAATGTAATTAGTGAAACATATGCTATATGGCTTGAGTTAAGCCCAAATCTTTGTCATTTATGTAGTTTGCCCTTTTTTTTACGCGGATTAGCCTTCTTTTGGGGTGGCCTTTAATTTTTGTCCCTCGAATCGGTAGTCTTTAATATTTTCCCTTCGCTTAACATCCGGAGGTCCTGGGTTCGAACCCGGTGCCGCAAAAAAAAATCGCAAGGCATAAGGGATTCGCGCAAGTGCGTGTTGGATTCGCAGGGTAGCCTTAAGGCAAACTTTTACCCAAAATTAGGCCTTAAGGCAAACATTTGCCTTTTGCCCAAAGTTAGGCCTTAAGGCTGAGGTTTGCAAAATTCCAGCAAAATATCTTTTTTCCCCTAAGGCGAAGTTTGAAACCCAACTTATGCCCTGCAAATCCCAACTTATGCCTTGCGATTTTTTAAATTTTTTTTGACTGAGTGAGGATTCGAACCGGAACAAAGGGGCTTTTAGCGAAGGACAAAAATTAAAGACCACCCCCAGCGAAGGGCAATCCAGGTTGAGTAGAGATAAAAGGGTTGTTGTCCGCGGCTTTTGGATTTTATGTGTATTGTTGAGAAATGTATCTAGTCCTCTCATCCCCTTTCTCAAAGTCTAAACCTATCTTCTCCCTTCTGGCTATCTTCTTCAATTGTTTTTCCTTGTTTTACCAGTCGATTGGTGTTCTGCATTTCTTTGTTAGTTCCATTTTTCCTATTTTAATCCCTAGTTTAGTGATTATATTATATCAGTGTTTCTATCATGAAATTGGAGCTGTTAGAGAGGGCAAGTATCAATAATTAAAGGATTAGTATAAAGGCAATTTTGGGAAGAAAAACAATACAAACTTTCCCCAGAGGACAAGTTTCGAATTCGACATGGCGGGTCAAATTCTTTATGTCCATCTCCAATTCAAAATGCAAGATACGCGAGGTGTACCATGTGTTACCCCTCTATTTTTTTAGAAAAAATTGCACGATTTTCCCTTCAAATGGACTGGTCTTTAATTTTTTCCCTTTAGCAATTGAATTAATGCCTAGCCGGGCATTAGTTCTTTAAGCGCAATAGTCATGCGGGACATAATTTATGGGATATTATAATGCACTTATGTCCCGCGAAAAAATTGTTTGTTATGAGGGACAAAAACTAAAGACCGGATGTTGAATTGTCAAAACTGAACTTCAAAACAGTGTTCTAAAATTTGAACTACAATTTTAAGACAGTGGCTTGAAGAACTGGCTTTAGGCCATTGTCCTGAACCTTAAGGAAAGAGTGTTTTTTAAGTTGTGATTATATTTTAAATACATTGCAAATAATGACTAGGTTTTAAAAAAGCTCCAAAAGTTGTTACTTGTGCACGTTAGCGGGGTTGAATTTCAAATAAAATAAAGGAAAATTTACTTGGTGTAGCTACCCCTAAGACTTATTTATGGATAGCAACTACCCTTTTTAATATTTAAGTTTAGTAGCTATATTATTCAAATTTTACAATTTATAGCTACCCCACTTTTTACTAATTAACCGTCGCCCTCATATCCCTACATACACGCTACATGTTTATCTCTCTTCCTAAATATACTCTCTCTTCCTAAATACACGGCAATTAACTCCCCAATTCTCTCAATTTCTTCCATTATTCAAATCAGTTTCTATCACATCTTCAATTCTCATATCCGTTTTTCACTCTCCATATCTCCTCATTATTCAAATCAGTTTCTATCACATCTTCAATTCTCATATCCGTTTTTCAATTCTCATATCAGTTTCTTGTTATGAAGATTTGAGCAACTAACAATTTTTTTTAAGTGGGTACATGACTCATATTGAGGGTGTTGATGGAATTAGTGAAGGGAAAGAGAAAAATATGAAGGTCATGAGAAACAATGTTGTTAATGGATTTCGATTTTGGATGACTAAGGAAATAGAGATGTCGAATAAGAGAAAATGCAGAGTTGAAACATGTTTTATTACGTTGTTAATCGTTCCTTAGGTGGTGTAGCATCATTTAGGAGCAAGAGAATAGGTTGTTGGTATAGAAACACCATATGATGAGAGTTGTGCATGAGTTTACGCCCACTACAAGTTTGATAAAATGTTTAAGATATTTCTGTGTATTAACAAACAGTATATTTAATTTTCAGTATATTTCAGTGTATTACTTCGCTGTATTTCAATGTATTATCTTTTTTTTTTTTTTTTTTTTTTTTTTTTGCGTAAATATAGTGAATGTTCCAAATATATAGCCTATTTTTGCTCCACTTTGTTTTCATGATTTTGTATCTGCCGTATTTCAATGTATTTACGCATTTTGTATTTCTAATTTTGAATTTTTTTTTTATATATTTCATTATATTCCATTGTATATACGCATACTACAACTTTATATTTCTTAAACAATCAACCATATTTTATTGTATTCCAGTGTATATTTTTCTCTATTTGGAAGTTTTTAGATCATTAGTGGTTTTTGAATTCAAAAAGTTTTGATTGTGATAAAAGTTGAGAGAGATTCGTGAGTTGTTATGGAAGAACAACCGTTATGCGTGATTTGTGGTAAGTTTTAAATTGAATCCCAGATTTTTTTTTTAAAAAAAATTGTTCCATAAATAGGGCCTGATTTTACTCTCTAGTGATTTGCGTTTCTTGTATTTCACTGTATTTAATTATATTTCATTGTATATATGCATACTACAACTTTTGAATGGAGTGATTTTGTTGAGTTTTTTTGAATTCAAAAACTTTTGAATTGAGTGATTTTGATTGACAGACGTGAGCTGTTATGGAACCTCATAAGGTTTGCGTGAATCATGGAAGCATTAATACAAATTACCATTTAATTTGGAAAAGATTTTTATTGCCTTAAATAGAGCCGTTCTTTACTCAACAAATACGTCAGATTTCGTTGTATTTTCTCGTATTTCGAAAACGCAAAATTTTTTGAAATACAAATTTTAAAAAGCATTTACGAATTGTAATTTTTCAACTTGTAGCTATAAATTGTTAGAAGCTATTAAAAGGTAGTTATTTGTGTAAGTTTCACAAATATGAACAACTCACAAAAAAAAAGCAAATTGAACATAACAATGACCAAAGACATGACACATCTAAGGTTTTGTACTGTGTATATGTGAGGAATTTGGATTTGTGTGGAGAAAAGGAGTGGGAGGGAAGTTATTTTCTTGGAGAAGAATAGAGAATGTGTTTAACTTAAATACATTGACCTGTAATAACTTAAATACATTGACCTGTAAATAAACTTTTATACTATCAGATCACCTATATTATAAAAGTAGATTATCTGGACAAGTAAAAGTGACTCCACCCTGCAAAGTTTTATAGGTAAGTAACATCATATTAGCACCTTCTATTCTTTCCGCTAAGACTTCTAAATAGAGTACTCCGTAATACATAAGTCGACTGGGTTCTGAGTTTGTCAATTTTGATAATTTTTGGAAAAAGTTGCAGTAATAAGTATAGTATTAATTAAGTTCAATTTCTCAGAAAACATTGCTACACGATTTGCCATGAATTTGCATACCGAAAAAAATAATAAGCTATATATGGGCATCAATAGGGTAGTCTTTAGGATGTTTCTTGATAGTATCTCTAGTAGACATCTCTTGCTCTTGGAGATTAGGTGGCATCTGTTCATACACATCTGTAAACAATTCTGTCAATGAAGGTTTCTCCATTTCTTCTGCAGTTTTAATTGCCTGTAATACCTATGCAAAATGAAAAATTGATTAAGATACATTTCAGTTTCACAATAGATATGCCCATATATATATTTCCGGGATTATATACCTGTTTCTTGACATAACTGCAGAGTTCAGATTCCTTGTCATCACTCCACCAACCATTTCTCTGAATATATTTTCTAAATCTTGCAATGGGGCTTCTTGCTGTTTTCCAGTATTCTATTTCATTCGTTGGCCGATACTTCGTGGAATCATCAGATGTCGAATGGTGTCCTACTCGATAAGTCATTGCCTGATATTTTTACCAAAATAAGGACATCACAAGTTTTCACCTTCAAGAGCCAATGAATGACAGTATATATATAACTTTCACCTCGACTAGTATGGGTCTTTCCTCACTAATTGCCATATTACGAGCTGCACAAATAGCACTATAAACTGCAATAACATCATTTCCGTCTACACGGATACTTCTTATTCCATAACCTAGCCCCTTTGCCACAACGCCGTCACCTGCAACAACAAATAAATGTGGAAGAGGACACAAGAAAGATTAATCACATTAAGTTTCATGTGTTAGGTGTCTTTCTTTCTTGATTAAACTCGTGCCTAGTCAGATATTGTCATATAACATGAAACAGTTCCCTTAGAGAAATAATTCAGACTTTATTTTTTCTGATTTACTTTTTCAAGGAGTAGCCTGAAATTAAAGACTAATGAAGAAATGGATTTACTTCGAAACTGTTCGTGTATAGGGGTGCTTATGGCCCATCCATTATTCCGGCATATGAAGATAACAGGAGCTTCCATAACAGCTGCAAAGTTCAATCCTGCATGAAAATCTCCCTGCATTGATGTTTTTCACCACAACCTTTTTAAGTGTAATTTGGAAAGAAAATTATTTCAAAGTGCTCATTGCCATTTAATTACCTCACTAGTTCCACCATCTCCTGAATAAGCAGCAGCACAAGTACCTCGTTTATCCATTTTCAGAGAATAAGCCACACCAGCAGCCTGAGATATCTGAGTGCTGTTCAAGGTGAATAGAGCAAGCAGCACATTATATTATCGCAATTTCTACCAGGAATTTACATTAAGGGATCATTCTGAGAATAAATATCTTACGCCAAAGGTGAAGATATGGTAATAACATTGTGTTTCTTGGAACCATAATGAACTGGCATTTGCCTGCCTTTCCCTTTATCATCCTTATTCCCAAAACATTGGTTTGTGCATTCTTGCACAGTGAAGCCACGCCATAGTAAGATCCCTGCTTCTCGATACTGCAACATATTATAAGTTTAAGTTCTATGCACTGGCGTTGTAAAAATCTGTACACAATTGGGCACTTAAAAGGTAATTGCAGGTAACTTTCATATAATAATATTGACTGGCGATCCAGAATAAATGGTAAATAATGTTTATCCTAAAGGAATTAGGGGAATTACTTGAGGTAAAACAATGTCATGTGGTGATAGAGCAGCAGCAGATGCAATGTTGATAGCCTCTTCACCAAAAGAGGTCATATAGAAGGAAATCCTCCCTTGCCTCTGTGCTTCATAAAGGAAAGTGTCCATAGTCTTGAGAGTAACCATTGCACTGTACATGTTCACTGCCACTTCTTGCCCTATCTAACATATAAGAATATGTTCATAACATAACAAAATTAATAAAACTGACTTGAAAGTACCAAGTCTTAATTTATTTAAAGTAGAAGGGATTTGTCTTATAAATCACAATGTAAATGAACTTTTACCCAATTATTGTAATTTAATGTGCTAAAAAAGTAACTTAGTTTTATCTTTTCAGGTTACTGGTCTCATGATTATAGACAGTTACTTCTTATTACCTTTTAGTTGACTTGATTGACTTGAATGTATAAACCAGAAGGCAGACCCCAAAAGTTTATAAGCAAAAACTGAACTAAAATAATTTTAGAAGAAAAAATAAGTCTTTAACAGGTTTTTTCAAAATTTTACCTTATTGACAATTTGCTTCCGATCTCGTTAAAGCTAGACAGAATCAATTGGTAAGATGTCAACGATTACATAAATTGCTAATTGGTAACATTTTATTCATGAAGTGGCTTTGATGGTATTGTCCAGATACGGCAAGAACATTCTATTCAATCGATAAGTATATTCGATCTAAAAGTATCTTGTGTTAGAATTGAGAAATTATATGGTTCAGATATTAGTATTCTTTTATTTACCTCTATCTACTATTTAGATAGAATACCTCAGTCATTTTTACTAGAAACTAAAAGAAACTCAAAAACAAAAGAAAGGACGAAAATTACAGCGACGAAGAAAGAGATGTACAAATAAAATCTGCTTTCGAGATGAAGGGAATTAAACAAGAACAAAAGCGATCTTCATTTGGGATCCTTCATTCACATTTTTTCTGCCAAAAACATCTTCTAAAAACTCTTTGACACCGAATTTGAAGTATATTCTACTTTCATGCAATTACTTTTTTAATATGAATTTGCAAGTACAAACTACATTTTAAAACACATTGTAAGTAGAGAAGTATTAATCAAGTTGTAAGATTCAAGATTTATCTGTGGTACCTGCTCGTGTATGCTATTAGAAATTAGAGAGCCATCGTCATTTAGAACTCGATAACATGGTAATCTCTTATCGGATGCTTCTGAAATAAACTTCATCTGTGATGTTAATGGTATTTTTCCACCTGGAAAATCTAAATCCTGTTGAATCAATAGTAATTACCAATTATCAGTTTAAACAAGTATATCAAAACTTCTAACTGTTGATAGTTATACGATTCCAATAAGATGATCTAAAATTACATTATTAGAGGTCGACAATGAAATGGTTCTACCATCAAAAAGTTATAATATGTTTTATTGAAACATCTGCTGATATACTAGCCTTACTAAATTACGTTTTGTAGTAACATCTGCTGATATATTAGCCTTACTAAATTATGTACAAATTTATACACTAATATTTAACTCTTCGAAAAAACTAAGCACATTAATTTAAAGATCTAACTACTTAACAAGTTTCAGTCTTTGGGTTTTTTCAATTTAAATCTACTATTTCAAAGTCTTCACATCTTAATTAATTTTTTTATTATTTTCATAGTTAATAAACACATAAAAGTTGTAAATAAATGCATAATAAAAGTTAGAATGATTGTGTAAAGAAAAAATTGTTCAGTTAAATTACTAAAAAGGAGTAATTATTTAAACCTTAATGGTATAAATCAAACGAACGACATATGGAAGCAACAACGCGTATAAAGATCATAAAATACTAGAAATTAAAAATACAGCAGTTAATTTATGCCAAGCAACTAATCGTATCAATAATTTAACATTTAAAAGGGAAAAGTTGGATAGATAGCCAAAAAGACGTCGAGATGAGTATTCACCAATTAGCATTGAAATAAATTAAGGAGTACCAATATTGGAGCGAGAGAAATACCGAAGGTAAAAATAGAGAAAATAGAAAATGAGGACAGAGAAGGGTTACGTTCATTTTCTTTTCCTTTTTGTTTAGGCAAAACATTTTGAGACGTGTTTTTTTTTTAAAATACTCGTATTTCGGATTTCAAAATTCGACGAGGAAAAAAGCAAATTTTATGTTACTAGCAGTCCAACAAAGTCACAATTTTTATATTAACAATTTTAGTCAATATAATCATCTAATAATCAGTGTTATGTTTATATAATTTTTATATTATATGTTGATCATATATTTATTACACACTATATTATACATTAAAAAATAACAGCTATAATCTATTATGACTCTGATAATGGATATGTTTTTTAAGCAGCTGGGTAAACAGATTTATATTTAAGAAGAAAAAAGAGATAATGGTAAAAAACACAGCTCAAGTATCACTTTTTTGTGAGTTTGCTACCTGAATAGTTGGTGATAATTTAAGTAGGAAACGCAAACACCGGATAATTCAGGTAAAAAACTCACAAAAAAAAATGATACGTAAGGTGTGTTTTTAATTGAGTGAAAAATCATTTTTACCCCCAACTTTGCTTTAAAATCAAACTCCCCTCAACTATGAACAATAGACATTCCCCCCTCCCTCTTTATCCTATATAATGTCTATTTTACCCTCTGAATACAGGCACCCTCTCCAAGTTAACTGCAGTCAAACTCGTTTATTTCTGTTCATTGGAAATATGTACTACTCTGACTCTCTTTTATTTTGTCAATTGTGCTTTAATTGACGAAGACATAATTTAATTAAAAACGAAAAGCTTTGGACACATTGAATTGTACCCTATACTTTATTTTGTTTCATGTTGTGACGATGGAGTTTAAAAAAGAAAGAAAGATATGATTTAACAAATTAGAGACTATTTCTATGACTACGAATAATCTTAAGGTAAAAGAAGTTTAAAGTTATATTATCTCTAAATATATAAATATATTATTCGACTTAGCACATACTAAAATTAAGTTTGTCACATGAAATGAGACATAGTAAATATAATTTAATCAAAATATTCTGTTATTTAATTGTCATACTTGTCTTTTATGGATCTTTCAGATAATACTTTCTCCGGTCCAAAATACTTGAGGTTTTAAGCTTGGACACATGGATTAAGGAATTTATTAATTTAAAAAGTTAAGAGGATTTTGACTTAGATACTCTTAATTATAATTTTTTATTTATTTTTTATGTTGACATAATTATTATGGACATATGAGAATGTATCAAAGGCAAGTTTGGAAAAGAGAACTAAAGACTTTCTTGATGTTGTGAAACATTAATTATTTTGAATCAATTTTTAGAGACTAAAACCTCAATTACTTTGGACCGAAGAAAATAAGGAAATAAGTTCATATAAATTGAAATAGAAGGAGTAATAAACTTTCTTGACTAAATTAATCTTTCATCATTTGATCTTTACTTTTAATAAATGCTTGCTCTATTTATTGCCTATTCCACTAATTCAAAGAGGAAAGCCAGACGGAAGAGTAACTTTGACAGCATCATCCATGTTTTCCTTTGTTCTCGTCTACGCGACCCCATCTCAATCCATTTTATTTTGTACTCACTCCGTCCTAATTTTACTTTCCTTTTTGATCTGTACTAAAAAAAAAATATCTTTTTCTATTTTAACTAGGCATTGAATTTACGAAAGATAAAAAGATTTTTTTTTACTGTAAAATCTATAGTTTGAAACAAGCTATAAATATGTGTAGCTACAAATCATCTTCTTAAAAATAAAAATAAAAAACTAATATAAAAAAATATCATTCTTTGAAAAATAGGTAAGTATCAAGAAAATCAATTAAGAATGACATGTGTACTGTTTAGTTCCTATGCTTTTCATCTCACTTGCTTTTGAGAAGGTGGCATCACAGTGGGCGGAGATTACTAAGTTTAATTCAAGCAAGCATACGATGAGTAATATATTATCATAAAAATGTAGGCAAGTAATTTTTTCGAATTAATTTAGTTGTAACTTATGTATTATATCTTTTAAAAAAAATAGAGAAAGAAAAGTATCATGCAAAATAAAACAGATAAAAAATCCGAAAATTAATATCCCATCCATTCAATTTATATATGTTATAATTTGACTGATCACAAGGGTTAATTAATTATACTTCTTTTTGTTGAACTTAGAGATAATGATAAAAAAAAACACCTGAACTATCAGGTGTGCGAGTTTCCCAACTGAATTGTTACCAACTACTTATCAAAATACACCTCAACTATGAGTTCCCTTTTTTAGCTACCTGAACGATGGTGATACTCAGGTCAGAAAAGTGAACCGATAGTTGAGGTGTGTTTTGGCAAGTAGCTAGTTGATAACAGTTTAGGTAGGAAACTCACACACCTGATAATTCAGGTAGGAAAACTTACGAAAAAGTAATGGTTGAGATGTGTTTGACCTTTAACAATCTTCTCATTTTAAACTGAATGCATGATATTCAGGTTGTATGAAACAAAAAAAGAGAGTTCAAATGTTGCCTGATTTTGGTAAACAGTGTCACGATAATCCTCCTCACAACTGCATGGATCAAGTTTCTGTCCAGCGTCCATCGACCCGAAATTACGTCTTCCTACGAGAACACCGGTCGACTTGCCGGAAAAGGCCACCTGCAGCTTTCTTAAAGTACTTGTTGTTGATCTTAAAAGCCAACTTGCCATTGAAACTTTCTTGAAGAAAAATGAAAAAGGCTTTGGTCTTGACTCTTATTCGTGGTTTAGAATTAAGATAGTGAGCTGAAGAAAGTCGAAGTATGTAATGTGTAGTACTACTTACTATCTATACCCCATCAATAGCCGCAGAGGCGGAGCAAGAATTTGAAGCTTGTGGGTTCGGGGTTCTAATTTATTTAAAGTTACAGGGTTCTAAATTAATATTTTGTACATATTTAATAAAAAGTTTAACATAAATATATGATTCAGACGAAAAGTTATTGGGTTCGGCCGAACCCACGCCCGAAGGGCTAGCTCCGCTATTGATAATAGGAGGAACAAAAACCGTGATCTCCCCTTTTTTCTTTTTCCCTTCTCTTTTTCCTCTTTTAGAAATATTGTATGATCGTGAGTGTGGATTATGGAAACAGATTTGCCGAAAATGGTTACTTTGTTGAATTATTCTAGAAGTAAATTGAGAGAAAATGACAAAAAAAGATTCCTTATATTTGAAAATAAGTTTAAAATAATTCTTTAAATATCCTCTGATCATTTTTGGTCATAGCATTTTTGGTTTCCGTCAAATATTTTAACAAATAATGTCGGTTAAATTTGTGGTAACAATAAAATAAAAAAGATTCAATCATGCAGCGGATGGGGTTGTTCCTTCCATAATCAGATGTCTCGGGTTCGAGCCCTGGATACGGAAAAATCCTTGGTATAGAGCGGTTCCTCCGAATGAACCCTGCGCGGAGCGGATCCAAATTTAATTGGACTTCAATATGGGTAGCAGACATCGAATGAGAAACCAAAACAAAAAAAAAAATTAACCATAAACACCAGGGAAGTCTCGTCAAATCGTAGAAACTGCAGTACATTAAACCTTAGAATATAGTGAGTTCCCACTAAAAAAAATTCATAGTTTTCGTCAAATCTAACGGACAAAATTTATTAAATATTTGATGGACATCATCAAAAGAGTTCCCTGAGCAAATCTGAAGGACCAAAGTTGTTGAGGAATATATTTAAGTGGTTACTTTAAACCTACCCCCAAAACATAATGGATCATTGTGGTTTTTCTTGCTGCAAAAAAAAATATCATAAATTTCGAAGTACATTTGTATCCATATGTTTCAATTTATGGGTGTTATTTATTAACAAGAAAGTCACTTTATATATTTAGTAAATTTTAAATTTCAATATCTCACGTGATATGTTTAAGACTACAAAATTTCAAGAGCATTTGGTACATTATACACATTTTAAGTTTGAGATCCTTGTTCAAGGTTTCTCTTACTTCCTAAGTTTCGTGTCCAGTTAAACTAAGAGGCATAAAATAAACTTAATTAAGGGAGTAAAAAAAATTAATCTTACATCATCATATGACGTGACTTAAATTGCCCTTCTTCCATCTATTGGACTCAAATTGCCCTTATTGTTAATTTTTGAGTTATCCTTCCACCTATCACTCTCATATTGCTCTTAACATTAATTTTCCGATTGAAATGCATCTTTTAATAAAATTATGATATGACACATGTGAGGCTTTAAGTAAATAGATGAAATTGTTTGTTTGCATGGCCCAACCATAAATAACAAGATTCATCTGGGTTAATTAACTCAAAACAACTACAAACTATTTGTTCGTACCTAGTTCATTCGATATTTCACATTTTACAACTTAATGTATTTAAAAGACAACAATGTCTTCTTCGTTTGAAGTTGCGATTGTTGGTTCAAAATCAGACTAACGAGCTCTAATCGATACTAGGTCTAGGTTCGATTCAGCTTCTTCATCCTTTTACAATTATTGATTCTTAGAAATCTAGCTCCAATAATTATCAAACAAATAAATTCGAATGAGTCAGGTTATTTATGGAATGAGTCTGATATCCAAGTGAATTAATAAATGAGTATGACCTATTTAATTAAAGTCTCACTTATGTCATCTCATAATTTCGCCTAAAAGAGATTTATTTTTTACCGTAAAAGGACAACTAGAGTCCAATAAGTGAAATGAAGGACAACTAGAGTCCAATAAGTGAAATGAAGGAAAATTTGAACTCTTTGTAATGGCTTTTTCGTTAAATCCTCGTGCATAGTTGTCATCGTTGCCTCATGCGCTCCAATTTTGTGCAATTGTTTGAGAGAGAGGCATGCAATATAAGAAAGAAAATTATTTCTAAATAATAGTATCATATTAAAGATGTCATAATATTTGTTTGAATATAAAAGTTTTTCATTTATAAATAATTTTTAATAATTAAAATATACAGTAATATATTTAAAAAAGGAAACTAACAAGAAAATTGTATCTCATAAAGTACAGTATATTAAAAGCATATCCCCTTTAGTTGACATCAATGCTTATTGCTGTTTGACGGTTTCATAACATTTAAGGCTGTTGAACACTTGTATTCTAATCTCTTTTTTCTTTTCATTTAATTCCTCTGTATCTCCTACAGTTGTATAGTACAATAACTTCTCCCATACTGTGGGACCCCTTATAACCCCCATTTCACTGGTCCGTCTCAGTTTGCTGGCTTTTGAATTTTCAATTTCTTTTTGAAATAAAAAAAAAAAAAAAAAAAAATATTTTTTTTGCGGGTTTTCTACCTGAACTATCATGTGTCTATCTGAATTATCACCAACCATTTATCAAAACATACCTGAAGCTGACTAGAACAAGTGTTTAAACATAATCGCCAAAAGGCGCATGACAACTTAATTTGGCCATAAAATTTCCTCCATATTGTAGTTGACTCATAAATTTCGAGGTGTGTTTGATAAATAATTGGTGATAGTAGTTGTTCAGGTAGGAAACTCGCAAAAAGTGATACGTCATGTTTGTTTTTTATCATTATCTCTCTTCTTTTTTTAAAAAAAAAATAATTAATTATCCGCATGGAGTGTCATTTGACACTATTTTTAAACAAAGGAAAAGGGTGTAAATCACGGACCATCAAATAGTATTCGAGGTGTATTTGATAATAGTTGGTAATACTAATTCAGACACAAAGCTCGCCAAAAAAAAACCATACTTGATGTGCATTTTTGATCATTATCTCTTTCTTATTCTCTCTTGCCTATAACAGCTGCAAACAAATAAACTGTAATTAAGGCTATGGAGAATGAAGAAAACAAGCTGTCCACAACAACCTTGCCGAAAACATTTATTGTTTGTACTATTGCAAAGTCATACGTAGAAGGGCTATTTAAGTTAAGACTTTAAGTTTTTGTCGCAACAAAATTTATAATCATGTGTGTGCTAGGATCTGTTCACTGACAAACATGTCTCTTACGTGATGAAAGTCGAGATATTCGGACCATCCCAGACACACGACTTTTCACTCAAATCCAGTTCTTTGATTATATTCATGAGATTACTATTTCCTAGTCAGGTTAGGTGATAAATTATAGGCTTAATACATTGGCATCTTTTTAAAATTATTAGTAAATTTTATTTAGATACTCGTATTAAAGTTTCTTTCAATACATGATAAAGTGATCTTAGTAAACTTTCGGTTCAAATTTTGAATTTTGTTTTGTGCATGTTCTCATGTGTCAATCACATAAATAAGTTAACCATTTATGTAAAATGTGACACCTTCTTTTGATTATACGCATTTGCCTCGTTAAGCCATTAAACCTTATGCTTTTATAAATTGAGGCTGATGTGTATAATTAAAGGATATGACATATTTTATGTGGATAACTTAATAACCTAATAGGTGTTTGTAAACATGCATAATAGTTTTTCCGAAATTTGAATCGAGACTCGAGAGTATCTAATTTATCATGTGTTTAGGTGTTCAATTAAAGTAAACTATAATTCAAATGTCTAAATGTAATTTGCTGGCAAATTGTATTGGCCAAGATAGAAATGACACAATTCAATTTCAAGAATACCAAACAGTTCAAACCTCCTTGATGAAGACGAATTTGTATAGTTTTATATACTTTTGTTAGTAAATTTCATTTAGACATTTTGTGTGGTTAACATATCTATTTAATGGAGGCTTGAGAATATACACGTAAATGTTTCAAAATTTGAGTTAGAGGTGTCTAATAAATTCACTTTATTATGTATTCAGGTGCTCAAGTGAAACACGCATTAGTTTAAGTATCTAAATAAAATTACTGGCAAATTTATGGAGTTGTTGATATATTCTGATGTAATAGTATTTGTCATTGCTTTTCAAACTTGGACGAAGGGAAAAATCACTCAATTTCTTGGCTTCTGCAAAATATTAGATATCGTTCATATTCTTTCTATATTAATCTAATGTAGAACTTTACTCTTTCTATTGCATTACTCAATTTCTTTTTCATTGTTTTCATATTTTATCATCAAATTTTGTACTAATAAGATAAATTGATTGAAAAAGTTCTATTTGATTAATTACATTTCCTCTCTATAACGTTTTCTAACAACAATACGTATTAAAATAAGTAATTTTTGGAAGTATGGTCCTACATACTAATGAACTAGCAATTGATCAAGAGTCAAGATCTTCAGTCAATGCCAGTAATGTCATTGGTGAGTTGGTACTTACTACTTTACTCAGTATGACTCCAAAACGAAATTAAATATAGAAGTGAGATAAATTAGTTCAATAAACTGGAATAATTACTTCGGTCTAGGTGAAATCTATTTCTTGATAATTATATACACAAAGCTCACAGATATTACAGATAACCCCATCTTAATATATCACGAAAATCAGGGGAAAATAGCCTACACAGGCACGTCAGAAGGATACTCTTTTGGACATCTTTTAATAGTATCTCTAATAAACCTCTCTTGCTCTTGCAAATTTGATGGCATTTTGTGATAAACATCACCAAATAAGTCTTTCAATGGAGGTTTCTCCACTTTCTCTGCACCTTGAATTGCTTCCAATACCTAAGATATCAGAAATCAGGACAAAGAAAAATATTAATTGAAACTCTAGGTGTATAATATCTTTAGGTGTGAAATTATGCTACTCCTATGCTTGTTGAATCGTGAACCTGTTTTCTGATGTTTCCGCGAAGTTCAGTTTCATTTTGATCAGCCCACCAGCCATTTCCCTCAATCCATTTTCTGAATCTGGTTATGGGGCTTTTTTCTGTTCTCCATTGCTCTATTTCCTTTACGCACCGATACTTTGTTGAATCATCAGACGTTGAATGGTGGCTTACTCTGTATGTCATGGCCTGAGAGTTATGAAGTGAAAGTTAGTACTAGTAGTTTTTATCATATTCACCCTTACTGTTCTAATAATGAGTCGTTTAGACAAATACTTTTTATAACTTAAACTATTAAATGTCTTGTCTTAGAGATTGTGTAAAAACTTTAAAAGCCAGATGATATGAACAAGAGGCATAACGTTTTTTAACATCTTTTAACTTCAATGTATTTTGTAACTTGAACTAGTTTTGGCATTTACTCTGTTTAGCAGAGTTACAACAGGAGTTAAAATTTCACCTCAACTAATATTGGTCGTTGCTCCTTTATTGCCATTTGACGAGCTGCACGAGTAGCACTATAAACTGCTAGTGCATCATTGCCATCTACACGAATGCTTCTGATTCCATAAGCCTGCCCCTTAATAGCAATTCCATCACCTAGCATTGAAAAGAATATGATTTTTTGAGGCATTTCAATATTTTTGCATTGTTGTAAATTACAGACACTAAAATGGCGAAATTATATAAATTGATGAGCTTGGAATTTACTTCGAAATTGTTCTGTTACAGGAGTGCTAATGGCCCATCCGTTGTTGCGGCAAAGAAAAATGACAGGAGCTTCCATTACTGCTGCAAAATTCAAACCAGCATGGAAGTCACCCTGCAAAGAGAAAGAAGTTAAAACAACAATTCCATCTAAGGAAGATAATATCATGTTAATACGCGCGATTTTGTTACCTCACTGGTGCTACCGTCACCAAAATAAACCACAACACAAGCTTCTTTTTTATCCATTTTGAGAGAGTATGCCACGCCAGCGGCCTGTGGAAGCTGTGTGCTGAAACAAAATGGAATTTGCAGCTGTGAATCATGCGAAATTCTGAATCTCCTACTCCCTCTGTCCCATTTTATATGTTATAGTTCGAATTTCAAAAGTCAAAATTCTTAATTTTGACCGTATATTCGGATGTAGAATCCTTAATTTTTTTGAAGTAAAATTAACATATATGGAAACTACATGAAAAGTACAGCATGGCAGAATGATTAACAATTTAGAGGACCTATGAAAATTCCGATAAAAGAAAAACTCATTTGATCCTCGAAATCCGAGTACTGCCCTATGGATTGGGACCAGAGGCGTATGTAGCATTGTATGTAGGAGTTCAATTGAACTCCTAACTTTCGACACAGAGCATAAATTTATGTGTAAAAACCTACTAAATTTTAATAAATAATAAATATGAACCCCTAACTTTAAAAATATGATGGGTTCAATGCTAAAAATCTTAAATTTGAACCCATAGAGTTCAAATCCTGGATCCGCCTCTGATTGGGAATGAGGGAGTACTTGGCAAAGGGATAAAGGATTTGAAATGTTACGTGAGTGGAGAGGAAACAGTGAAGTAATTGAGCTTATTGGAACCATAATGTATAGGCATTTGCCTGCCTTTCCCATAATCAGCCTTATTTCCAAACAATTGATCTGCAAATTCTTGAAGTGTGAAGCCGCGCCATAAAAGAACCCCTGGCTCCCTATACTGCAATACATATAACAAGAAACTTCAATCTTTTTATGTTCTTGATTTCTTAATTTGTGCAAGTCATTCTTGTAGCAATATTTTCTGCAGTATTCCAGTTTTGTTAATTAGATGTCCTTAATAAATTGATAGCCTGTTTTGGCAAAATTTCTAAAAGATTAAAAGTGTTTATTTTAGAGAGTTGAGGTATTTGATCAAGCTCTTTAGAAAAAGATATATGTAAGTATTTTTGAGTAGCAGCGGAAGATGTTTTACAAAAACCAAAAAAAAAAAAAAAAAAAAATAACTTTTTGCTTAGAAACACTTTTGGAACCTTGGCCAACACAAATTGTTGCTCTAATATTGACAAAAGTGTTTTTCAAATTGATTAGCTAAACACAAACTACTTTTCTCTTAAATTACTTTTCCAAAAAACACTGTCAAAAAATACTTTTCAAAATAAGTAGATTTAAAAGTTTGACCTAATAGGCTGCTATAATTCTTCTTAGTTGGTTTACATCATTATATTGATGCTAAATGTTTTTTATTACTACAGAATTATTAGACAGAACTAGCATTTATATCTCTCTGAGACATTACCTGTAGGTATATACAATTGATGTTAGGCTATAAGAGCTCAAACAAGGACAAGAGTATAATAGAATCACCATACTAATTTGGTTAACACGTTAATTGCAGAGGGACCAATAGAATAGGAGGACTAAACCAAGTACCTGTGGCAACACAATGTCATCTAGGGTGAGTGCAGCAGCAGAAGCAATGTTGATAGCTTCTTCTCCAGTACTGGTAAGGTAGAAAGATAACCTCCCTTGCCTTTGTGCTTCATAGAAAATGTTGTCCATTGTTTGAAGTGCTACCATTGTTGAATACATGTTTAGTGCCAATCCTTTGCTCACCTACCATTTGATTTCCAAGAATTCCATCAAAATCTATGTCTTAATATCCTAGAATCGAAAAGGTTATAAGTAGCACTTTTGGTTCCTATTATAAGTAAATTCTGATATTAGCCTTTGTGATATCTAACTAAGCACGTTCGACCTTCAATTAACTGAAATGTGCATACTATTTTCTTTTATTGTGAATATTTACAAATTTACAGAATTATTAAACCGTTTTACCATTTAATTGTCCATGGATTGCGCTAAATTTGTATTGTTATTCCATGTTAATTTGAGGGTAATGTAGTTCTAGATATAATCTAA
Source organism: Lycium ferocissimum (assembly GCF_029784015.1). Lineage (NCBI taxonomy): Eukaryota > Viridiplantae > Streptophyta > Magnoliopsida > Solanales > Solanaceae > Lycium > Lycium ferocissimum. The sequence goes on from NC_081345.1 coordinate 22,663,143, forward strand.
ATATAATAGATTTCCTACTTAAAGGGACAAAAACACATATTTTAATTAATTGAAAGTTAAATGTGCTAAGTCATAAATTACAAGAACCAAAATCAAAATTTATCAATAAGAAACAAAAAATGTCATTATCCCAATCTACCCGTACTTAAAGAATTACACATAATATACCTGTTCAAATATACTGCCTGGAATTAGATAGCCATCATCATCAAGGACTCGATAACAAGGTAGTCTCTTTTCAGATGACTCTGAGATAAACTTCATCTGAGATGTAATTGGAACCCTTCCTCCAGGGAAATTCAGGGTGTGCTGATTCAATAGAAAATAAACTTCTACAATTAAGAGAGCGCATAACTTATTTTTTCCCCATAATATTTTGTTATTAAAATGTAATATAAAATATTTTTAAGAAATTCTATTATTGTTGTCTTGACCTCTTGGGTATGTCTATTAAGTTAAGACTAATAATATAGGTATAATGCATGCGAATTTGAGCTCAATAACGGACTACTGGGGAGATGCTATCTACTTGCTAGTCGTTTAGAGATTTTCTAATTAGGACAATTTAAGATAGAATGCTATCCTATTAGTTAGGTATTACTCCCTCCTCTCTTTTTACTTGTTCGATTTGCATTTTGTACTCCCCTTAAAGAAGTTACTTAATTAAGTGTTTATTTTACTAAATTATCCGTCTAAAATTGTACTTTAAGAATCTAAATTTAACTATATTTACTTCAGTTAATTCAGGGAATAGTTACTTAATGATGAAAGTAAAATTGAACAAAAATAATTAATGCTCTTAATTTGCTAAAATGAATAAGTAAAAAAAAAAAAAAATTTAAAATATATTTGATAAGTAAAAGGGAATGGAGGAAGTGCACAAGCTTACAAAGTTGCACCTCTAGTATTTCGTGCTTAGTACTACGACTACAACTACTACTACTTATTTTTGTTGTTATTTTCACGAACAAATTGATCATTCCCATAAGGCCAATAACTAACAAGCAAGACAATAATGAAAATCTCATATGAAATTAGTTAATTATTGATATTACTCATCAATAGTGTTAGCAGAAGAAATTGATTAAACCAAAACTATAAGAAACAAACTGCAAAACGACGTACATCAATAACTTATTCAGGAAACAACAAAAACAGACTACGATATTATATATCTGAAATATATTTAGACGTCAAAACCACAAAAATAATTCACTACATAATTGAAAGAGACAAAACACTTCCTTTGTGGAATTAAATAAACAAGTAAATTTTTGTCACATGTAGCAAATCACATCACTGAATAAAAGTTTGCATTATCTTTTTTGACATTGATATGCTATTAAAATTCAGACATGCTGTGTCCAGAAGTCGATAGTAGATAGTATTATAATATTTTTAATGCGGTATTTTTATTTCTTTCTTTTTTCCAAGAATCATAGTGCATTACTTAATGTTAAGAGTACACGATAGAGAATGTAGCTTACATTCTGAATAATAGTTTCTATTTAATCATAATAAGTATTAAATATTTTTAAATTTGTCAAGAATTGTGAGAAGAAGTGAAATATGTGTACTATAAATTGTTTAAAATCTTATGTGTCCAGTGCTCCTTAGTCCCTCCCATCCATTTCATTTTATATAGTACGTTAAGTAGGCTTTTGGGCATGCGTTTTCAAACTATGGTACCAAAAGCATCCAATCATTTTGGACGTGCGTTTTTAATTCATGGTTTTCAAATTATGGTTTCAAACCCCAAATCATCCAAAAAGGCATGATTTGGGGTTTGAAACCACGGTTTCAACTTTTTTAAATATAAAATTTAACCATAAGTTTATATTTTGTAAAAAAAGACCCATAAGTTGGTAGATATTTTTAACAATTACCCCCATCAATCATTTACCAATCTCATGAACTTCCACCAACCTTTATTTATGTCTCCCAACCTTTAATTTATGTGAGAGGATTATATTAAAGAGTAGTTACATTGCTATTCATGTTAAATTTTCGTTTTTATTGAACTAAAGTTTGATTAATTGATGTTGTATTTTTTAGAAAGGTCTTCTAGTAGTGTACTAATTTTGTTATGAACTATGACTTGCTCATTTGGTAAGATTGTATAAGAATTGAGAATGTTTTGATAGTTTTCACAATTTGTGGAGTTTTTATGTCTACAAGAGAAAATACAACTTAAAATATCCAAATTACATGTCCAAACAAGATTTGAAACCATGGTTTCTAACCATGTCCAAATGGGGCCTAATAATAAGTGTGCCGCAATTCTAGACAAATCAAAATCATTATATGAATATGAATTCTCACTAATCATGTTTTTTCTTTTTATGTATCTTTATATTGGGCGTGAAATTTAAAAGAAGAAAAATATACTTTGACATGTAAATCTTAAGTTGAATATGTAGAACATATCAAAAGTATACTTTTAATATCTTGTAGTCTTTAACATGTCATGTCAATTCATATTAGACTATAATCTTTTAAGAATTGGCAAATATAAAAATGTATCTTCTTCTTCCTTTTAATAATCATGATGTCCAAGCTATAGCTTGTGTGAATCTATACTAATTTCATGGGGTATTTGCTAACTTACACTAGTAGTAGTATCGGGTAATTTGTCCACCAAGGCTTGGACAAACGGAAGAAAATCACCTAGTATTTGCCATTCAAGACCTCATGATTCTCAACCCACTTTATTACCCACTGGATCGGTCACACACTTATATGCAAAATGTCTTGATAATCTTCTTGGAATGGAGCAACCAAGAAAAAGTTTCATAGATAGTGGATGGAAATGATAATTTGTTACACGTTATCAAGCTTGAAAAACTGATAAAGTGAAATATCTTTTTTTTCACGTATAAACCTTTAATTTTGTTTTCAATTGAAACGCAAATTCGAACATAGCTTTAACTTTCACATAGTACCATTTTTCAACTTTGATTTCACAACTCTTTTTCCAAATTTCAACCAAATCTATGTTCAACCACGGACAAAAATTGTGAGAAGAAGTGGAATAGGTACTATAAACTGTTTAATATCTTATGTAGCCATTTCTATTTCAAGTGCTCCTTAATCCCTCCCATGCATTTCACTTTTGTATACTAGAAGTCTAGAATAATAAAAATAATTATGGAATAGAAATGATAATTTGTTGCACGTTTCATGCATTTTATATGTTTAAAATTTCTCTTTATTTTCTTTATTAGTACAACAAAAATAAAGAAGGTGAGTTCAAACATTACCTGATCTTCATCATTAAGGTCATCATGATAATCCTCCTTATAGTTGTGTGCATGATTAAGTTGCTCTCCAGCTTTCATGGACTCAAAATGTCTCGGTATCAAGTTGTGCCAGCATTTTCTTGATCTCATTAGAAAATGATTTAAGCTTCTTGATTTTGAAAACAAGATCTCCATTGAGAGTCACTTGAAGAATAATGAAGAAACTTCAAGCTTAAAGATGATGGTAAAGGGTCAAGACTGAAATGTATATGTAGACAAGTTTATGTTGCGTTTAAATATTATATAAACCATCTCCATAATAATAGATTTCATGTCATCTATTATTATTTTTAATCATTTTATTATGAAAAATGTTTTGGTAAAGATGACGTGGAGTAACAAATGCATACTCCATCCGTTCACCTTTAGTCCACTATATTAAAAAATTATCTCTTGTACTTATCCACTTTAGGCTAAAGCACATCAAGGACAAAAACCTTAGCATTAACTATTTATTTTTTCAAATTATTCTCAAGTCCATTAAAACTATACTCCAATTAATATCAATTATGGTAAAACACCCACTTAACCATTATGAATAAGTAAAAATGAACGGAGAGAGTAACATATATATTGTGTTGTATCATATATGATGATAATTTATCAATTGGCTGACAACATTTTTTTTTTTTTAGGAACAGCGCATTCCATATCTATCCCTCATGAAATCTGTTCGGACTGTTCCTTCTAGATACGTTTGATGTTATTGAAACAGTCAGTTTCGTTGAATTTAAAGCAGCAAACGATAAACATGTGTAGATCTTCGAAAATATTTGGAGTAAAGGCGTAGGGACTATCATGTAGTAACAATGTTTGGACTATTTTTCGTGTTCTATAGTTCATTGATGAAAACATGATTTGCTGATTTCCGACTGAATCCTAGTTTGGGTTGAAAGTTTGGTTGTAAATAAGGCTTGTCTGATTTAATTATTTCATGGTTAATTTCCTTGTTCTTCATAGAGTTTTTCCTGTTTTTGAACTTGGCAATGGTCCAACATTGTCTTACACTTTGTTTGGATGGTTGTTATGTATTGTTTTATAATGTATCACATTATATCGTCTTTGTGTTGTATTGTATTGTATGGTTTTGACGAATACAATGTTTGGATAGATCATATCGTTTCCCGTCTTTCCATAATGGTAGACATCAACAATTTGAAGGATAAACCTACAAGAAAAGTAGGGTAAGGTGTAGAGCTATCATTAAAAGGTAGGATAAAAGATAAAATATGATTATTAGGGAGTAATGAGTAAAGACAAAATGAGAAAAATAAATAAGGTAACGACGCGATAGCACCACATCTATCGTTACATAAAATGAAACTTTTCGTCGTTACGTAACGATGAATTTAACGATACGATATAATAAAATTTACGTAACAATCAAAACAAGCATTGTATTTAAACTAACAACATATACTAAACAATAGTTAACAACCATCAGAACAAGCTGTTAGGTATTTTCCTTGTTATGAACAAGCTGGGAGTTGGGGTTATGTTCGTGGTTCCTACTGATATCATTTGTTGGTTCTTGTGTTTGAAGTTTATTGTTAAAGACAGGACATGATTTTGTGATTCTATCTACCACAGGATAAACATATACTTACTCGAGCCTTCATAAGCTATCTTTTTGTTTTGTGTTTTCCTCTGTATATTTCTATTAATAGAGGATTTTCTATAGGCACCTTTGCACATGTTTGGCCATGATAGTCATTCACTTTTTTCCGGAATTTTTTTTTCACTTTATTTGAAAATCAACGTTTGGCCATGAAAATTCAAAATACAACTTGAATTTGTATTTGGAATTTGGAAAATACCTAAAAACCTATTTTCACTTTTTTTCACTTTCAGTACATTCAAACAACCAAATATTCTTTGCAAAAACTATTACCAAACACAACTCCATCTTCAAGTCCAACTTCAAAATTACAAATAAAGTGAAAAATATTTGGTTTTCATAGCCAAGCGCCTACAATTGTCATTCTAAGTGATTTTCCAATTCTGTTTTCCTATTTTGTTGAGAATTTTCTTCGAGTAGCTGGATATGGATAACATTGCTGTTTTCTGAGGGAAAAAAAGTTCCATCCTCAAAGGTTCATGTTACAAAAGTACTTGCCTATAATTAGGCAGTCTTCCTGCTCAATGTTTCGCGTACGGGCTTCTCAGTTCTCAATCTGCACGCTATCTTCAGTGGTTCTTGCAAGTCATTTCGTGTGGATGCAAGGCATCCTTTTACATAGTTCTAAAATTGTATGTCATTTTTTATTTTTTTTTATTTTAATGCCACTAAGTAGAACTTAGTGGGTGTTATTTTATTGAACTAAATAATAAGTATTTACAAAGCAAAAGGAAAACAGAAAACGTAAAGTTCACCAAAGGTCACTTTCCTAATCTTCTTCTACGCCGACAATTCCAACCCACTTTCTCTCGCCGGTGAGATGGGAGCCAGGAATCGAAGACGCCGCTGCAACAACAAGATCTTGACTGTTGATATTCAGAGGTAAAATTCGATTTTTCTGGTATAGCTTCACTTTTCTCGCACCTAAAAACTCTCACCTGATGCAGTGAAACCATATCGACGGAGTAATCAACTCTGAAGAAACCGAACCTCCCCAATCATGTCAACAAAATCGAAGATCTGCTAGTTCCGCAAGAATCGAGGAATAGCAAAGATAGGTAAGCTAATCTTGCTTTGAAACCCACCTGAAAAGTCCTTCAAGTATGAAATCTGGGTTTTTCCTTATAGATCTATCTTCTAGAAAAAGTGTTATCTGTTGATGTGTTGTATGATGCCAAATAGAGACTGAATCTTTGACAGTACTGTGAATCCTGCTTCTCTCTTATTGATAAAACCTCAATGGAATGAGCCGAAGCTAATACCACCATTGAAGTCTTATTAATAATTGAGTTACAGACCTACTCATGTACTTCCTTGATACTGTTTATTTTTTGCTGGCCTGATCCTGAGATTAGGTGTTTGTTGTTTGTCTAAATTGAGAATTTTCCTACCTGCACTAGGCAGTTCAGAAAAGCTTGTGAATGTTGAGTTACCTGCAAAATCAAAAGCTAGGTTAGTTAAAAAATCAGCTAAGGTATTTCCTTCCCTAAACACATGTTGTACCGCCACATTGTGATTCTCTTTCATATTTCTAATTCTATCCACTAATGTAGCAATACACCATGGTGTTTCCCATTCTCCATCCACCACCCTTTTCATCACCATAGAATCTGTTTCCAGGACCAAAGGGTAAATCTGCTTGTTCACACAATATGATAATCCTTCCAGAATTGCCCTAGCTTCTGCTACTATGTTAGTAGTCTCCTCCATCTCATTGCACTGAGCATACACCAAATCCCCTCGCCAATCTCTCACACAGAATCCATAAGAACTAGGGCCAGGGTTCCCTCTCGAAGCTCCATCAGTATTGCATTTATAACACCTTTCATTAGGAAACTTCCAGTAGACTGTCCTAGTTATAAGCATAGGTTTGTATCCCTCTAGAAACCTTACCATTTCTGGCCATAAGTAAGGTAAATGTGTTAACCAGGGATACCTAAGCTTAGCTAGATAATACAAATTGTTATTCACTTCATGTATCACCCTTTTGAAACTCATACTGCCTCCGTGTCTGATTGTATTTCTTCTTTTCCATAGTTCCCATGTGACCATAGCTGGTACTGCTTGTAGTAATGGTTTAAGCTTGTCCCCACATTGCACATTCCACCATGCTCTGATTACCTGATGAATTTGCACTAAGTTCATTTGTACACCTGCTGCATTCATAAACACTCTCCATACTTCCCCTGCAAATTCCCCAGTCACAAATAGGTGTTGTACTATTTCCTGACGAGGAATAGAACAACAATAACATCTAGAAACCACAGCTATATGCATTCTCTGTGTACCGATCATCAGTAGGAAGTTTGAATTTCCATAGCCTCCATAGAAAAAAAGATATCTTAAAAGGTATCCCTTTGATCCACAATAGTTTGTATTCCCGCTCGCTCGTTCGTTCGTGTCTCAAAGAGTTCCACTATGCACTATTGACAGTGAACTTTCCTGTACTTGTTGGCATCCACCATGGTTTGTCCCAGTAACCCTGTAGCTGCTGTATGTGGATATCTGATTGTATGTGCTCCACAATATCTTCTGGAAAATTCTGATTTAGTACCTCATTTTTCCACCTTCCTTCCTCAATTAAATCAGCCACCTCCTCTAGATCTTCGTTAAGTGGGTAATCTATTGGGACTACATGTTGTAGAGCTCCAAGTTTTGTCCAATTTTCATACCACACATTAGATGATCCTGCTTTGATTTCCCACCAAATCTCATGTTCTACAGCTTCCCTGGCTTCAAGCATCTTCTTCCAGACTTGTGATCCTCCTTTCCACTGCACTAAAGTAGGGATTACTTTCTTACAGTATTTATTCCACAAGTAATTTGACCAAAGGGTGCTGGTAGTTCTGAACCTCCACCATAATTTAGCAAATAGGGCATTTGAAACTTCAAATAGAGATTTAAAACCAAGCCCCCCTTCCTGAGTTGGTAAACAAATATTCTGCCAAGATGACCAATGTTTACTTTTCCCTTCCTCTTTACTACTCCAAAAGTATTTAGCAAAGATCTTATGTATCTCATTCAAAACACATTTTGGAGGTGCCAAAACTGAAAGTAAATGAATTGGCATGCTTTGAAGTACACTCTTTATTAGAACAAATTTTTCCTCCAAAAGATAAAAGCTATCAAGAAAGGAGTCGTGTGTCAAGCTTCTCGCATTATAATGGGGATTTTGGTAGTAGTTGCGATTGAGATTTTGTCGGCAGTAATCTGTTTCCTTAGTAAGGAGTAGTGGTTAGTGTTTACATGAGTGTGGAGCCCTAAAAACAACAAATGGATTCAAGTGGGTCATGCAAAATCAAGGGGCCTTTACACAGAGTCGGGTTTATCCCGCGCGCACCCAAAAGGGCAATGGCCACGTTTCCATGTCATAAAACCAAGGGTCCCTTTTGTTTTTGAGTTTGTCAAACCTATGATCATTAGGCCTTTTGAGCACAGAGCTTAAGTACTGTAACGACCTGTTTGGTCGTTAAAGTCATTCCGGCATTTTCGCCCCTTTCCGAGCTTGGTTAGCTCACTTTAGACCCGAAGGACAACGGATATGCTTCCCGCAAGGTTCAGACTTGATTTGGGCGACTTTTGTGAAATATGGTCGTGTTAAAAAGAGTTGACTCAAAGTTGACTTTGGGTAAACGAATCCTTTTTCGAAAATCCGTCATTCCGAGAGATCCGATGGTCATTTAAAAGTTGTACAAGATATTCTGTTCGGCTCCCAACGCACTCGTGGACGCAATGATTGGGGATTTGGGCCGGGAATTGGAACCGAGGTACCGGGTGGACCCACCAACGAGACCTCCGTCAATTCCGAGGCCACGAGCGGTTTCGTAGCGTGTTTTTATGTGTGTCCGTGTATGCGTAGCGATGGCTCCCGGAATTAATCGGAAATTCGTATTGAAGTGTGAAAACTTTGAAAGTTTCTAGCACCGGGGCGCCCGCTGTGGTACCTGTGACCGCGGCAACAGACACAGCCTGGGTCACCTCACCGGGCACGGAGCGGTCATTGCCACCGGGCATGACCGCTCGTACGGTCAAGGCGCGCCCGCCCGGAGCGCCATGTCCTAAGCGGCAAGACGGGGCAGCGAGCTTATTAAATGAAGTGTTAAAAGCCCTTAGTCTATCATTTAATACCATTCCGAAATTTGAACTCTTGGGAACTATTTTTGGGGATTATTGGTGAAGATTTTTGGTGGTAAGTTCTCTAACCTTCTTGCTAATTCATTTTCCTAATCATCTTAGAACCTTTTTTCTTGTTAGTTCATTAGTAATGGAAGATTAACGGTGGGTTTTGATGGATTTTCTATCTAGGCTTATTAATGATGAAATTGATTAGGTTTATGCTAGATTATGATGTATCTAAGGTTGTTAATCATATATATCTCGTTATTAGTGTTGAATTCTTGAATCTAAGAGTTAGGGTTTACACCCAAAATTGGAGGTTTTACTTGAAATTCGAAATTAGGTGAATCCTTGAGTTAATTTAGCAATTAGTTGTTGGATTTTGATCACCTAGTGCTTAATTTGATATTTTACTCCTGAATTTCCCATTTTGACCTTGTGGGCCCCGTTTCCCCAAATTCTAGAGTTGGTTTTAACCTAAATTGAATAATAGCAATATAGTTATCGATCATGATTTCTAATCTAGATTTCGAATATGCCTAGACTTTCTTGATCTCGAGGTCACCTTGCGGGAAAGCCAAGAGTACCGTTTGTCGTGTTTTCGTTTTCTGCCATCCAAGTAAAAGTTATGACTTACTCTTGACGAGACTGTGGTAGCGAAGCATATATTTAGACTTTATTGCCCGAGAAAGCATATAAACCTTCTACGAAGTCGTCGGATATGTATTAGGGTCCTCGTTGTGTGATCGAGGCCAGTCAACCCGTCAGGCGTGATCGAGTTGTCCCTATTGTCGCTGGTTTGACGCCGTATAGTGATAAGTGTGATACTGGAGACGTTTCGAGATATCTTATTCATGATATTGGACGCCCACTGTCGCATTTGATTTCGAGGATAGTATTCTATATGACTGTGGTAGTCTTTCATGATATTATTGTCGTACCCATGTTTGGTACTTGTGATATTGATCTGATTATTCATGTTGACTCATACTTTGCACGCATTCACATCTCTCATGATATTTTGCTGATACATTGATGATACTTGATGAAACACTGTGTTGAGCCGAGCTCGCTTGCAATGAGAGCCGGATGCGAGTAGTCCGATATCCGATGGTCGTTCCTAATCGTGATCAGCGCGCTTTAGTGATATAAGTAGTCCGATGTGTCCCACGGTTGTCCCGAATCGTTGATCGTGGTGATACGAGAGTCCAATGTCCGACGATTGTCCCTAACCTGGGACGAGCGGAAAGGCGTGACTTCGCGGGTCCCCCATAGGTTGTGCTACCGGGACGTCGATACTTCCATCCGGAGTACATGTGTACACTGCATTGGCATTCTTACATCATTGCATTGCATTGCATCTTGACTTATATTGTGATGATCCGGTGTTTTACTTATGTTGTTGATTTCGGGTTGTCTATATATTAAGACTTGACATACTTGGGTTTAGATGCTTCAACCTAGGTGATGACGGATACTCATTTCTGATTGTGTTTGACTTATACTTGTTAATTTATCTACCTATCCTGCTGTGTTGTCTGAATTATGTTAGCTATACTTAGTCGGCCGATGATACCTACCAGTATTGTGATTTTGTACTGACCTGCACTTACTATTCTTTTATGAATGCAGAGTTTCAAGTTGGACTTGCTTCCATCTCTCGTGGCTGATAGTCGCCATCAATACAGCTTCGAGTTTTCAGGGTGAGCACGAGACATTCGCTACCTTGAAGTCTCCTCTTATTATGTCTTACTTATTATTATTTTCCAGACTTATATATTTTTCATTAGATACTCTTGTATGGATTAAATCGTAACCCTGGATGTATTTCCTTATTTCCACACTAATTCTATTATAGTATCATAAGACTTGCATGATTATTCTCTTCCGCTTAAATTGATTTATTTATTTATGTCTTTACTTTCGTTGGGTTGAAAATTCGCTTACCGAGGTGAGAAAGATAAGTGCCCGCACAGCTTAGCCAAATTGGGTCGTGACAAGTACAGAGGAGGACAGAGTTACGTATCACTCAAAGTAGACATTATGAACTGATAAAACATCTAGGTTTCAGAAATCTACCACTCCACCAGGAGTATCAATACTAAACCACCCAATCTCACCAATAAAAGTGATCAAAAACCAACATTTCTGCTAGCTATGCAACATGAAAGAAAACAGTTTTATGTTACCTTTGATAAAACATCCTTTATGATTTTAATTTTCCAAAATAATTCCAACGCAATAAACATAGAACATATAAGAAACCTCAAAGAGAAACCAATTCAATATAGCAGCTTGCTTTGTGACTATAAATCTCAATTTTTTGCGAATCAATTCAATAATCTTCTTTTCCCTAACAGAAACTATTCCTACAGCACAGTAGAAAATATCTGATAAGATCATTGGTGATTTACCAACAAGATCAACCAGGTAGATTCATATATATTAAGGCAAAAAGATGAGCATTATCCAAGGACAAATGTGCCAAAAAAATCCTTAAAAGTATAGACCAAAATTGGAAATAACAGCATTGTTTAACAAAAAGACCTAAAGAAGAACAGCTCTGGAACAGAACAAACTCATACTCAAGCCTCAGCCACCATTTCAGCAGGAGCCTCCTCGGTGCTGTAGACAATAACCTTTGATGCAGGCTTTCCCAAGATATCAAAGTACTCTTGGAAAGGAGACTTGGTGAAGCGAGTCTCCTTCCAGAAATCTGGGGTAAGGAAACCATATGTCTTCATTAAACAGTCAAAGGTCGCCTGCATAAAAGGAATATATTGAGCTCCAAAAGTTCAAACACATGCTAAACCAAGCGCCATGGGTGAGAAAAACAATTAAATACAACAAATGAAGTTCCTCTCCAGAGCTGAATAGCTCACAATCTCAAACTCGCATCAATTTCATTCTATAAAGACAAATCACAAATACGAAAACTAGGATTAGAAACAATAGATGGTAGTTCCAAAGTTAAATCATTCTGTTATTGCCTCCCACAAGACCATTTTCCAATTAAATCTCAACTTAAAACAAGGGCTTTTCCCATTTTTTGCAGTTCGGCCGATAATAATTACGGGCGCTAGCAAAAATATACAAAACCCATAACTTACTATGTCTATAATATGTATTCTTTGTGTATACAATATGTATAATTATACTTAGAGCATGTCTGGATGGGCTTATAACTTATTTTGGCTTAGAAACAAGTGCTTCGAAGCACTCTTTTTATCTTACCCAAACACTACAAAAGTTGGCTTAAAAGTACCTAAAATAAGCCAAAGCCAAACAGGCTCTTGATATACAAAGCCTATACATTTGGTGGTTATTACTCTTTTTGAGTGGTCCAAGAATGTAATTATCCCTTTAAATAACCTGTTAGACATGTTTTGATTGTTCTTAAAAATGTGTCTTAAGCAATAGTTACAAACCCTGACTATCATAAAGACAATCTAGCATCAAACTCAACATTAACATTAGACACCCCAACAGAAATTGAACAAGCGTCTTCTATGGTCCATTAATATACTTAACCAATCTCATTTCCATTGGTTTATAACATTTATTTCAAGCTACCCTTATCCTAACCTTAAAATTAAGCATATATTTTCACATGGTAATCACAGAGGCCTATATATGTCTATAAATTATGGGAAAATTAAGCTCTTATGTCTACTGGGAAAGAACATTAACCCAGTTTAGCCCGGTTTTTCCTTAAACGCCTCTTATACACTATTATACACTTTCCTACAAGGTGGATACATTGTCCACCGCAAGTATATAATGTTTGTATAACGTATATAAATCCCCCATTATTATTGCATACATCCTACTCCATAAGCAAAACAACCACCCTTAAATAAATCACAACTGAACAAAGACAAAAACATAAAATAAAACAAACCTTGATGAAGTTTCCCAGAAAATTAAGCTACCCTTATCCTAACATTAAAATTAAACATACAATTTTCACATGGTAATGGCAGAAAATTACGCTACTTATAAACTTTCATACAAGGTGGACACATTGTTTCCCTAGTGTACAATGTTATATAAGCACTGTCGCGAAAAAAGTAAACTTAAAAATATGGCTACTAAGGTGTAATATATTATGTTGGGTTGTATATTTTTGTAAAAATCCCAATTATTATTGCACCCATCCTACTCCATAAACAAAACAACCACCCTTAACTAAATCACAATTAAAGAAACACAAAAATAAATAGAAACCAAACCTTAACAAAGTTTCCCAGTGTTTTAGTGGACCCACGAGACGACGTAAAAACATCCTCAATACCGGCAAACTGAAGCACCTTCTTAGGAACACGTGCAGCAACAATACCCGCACCACGTGGAGCAGGAACCATCCTAACAGTAACACTCCCACATTTCCCAGTAACTTTACACGGCACAGTATGTGGTTTCCCAATCTTATTCCCCCAATAACCTCTCCTTACAGGAATAACCGATAACTTAGCCAATATAATCGCCCCACGTATAGCAGTAGCCACTTCTTTAGAACACTTAACACCTAACCCAACATGTCCATTTCCATCACCAACAACAACAAACGCTTTAAACCGGGTTCTTTGACCCGCCCGGGTTTGTTTCTGAACCGGCATGATTTTCATTACTTCATCCTTTAGTGATGGGCCGATAAGCAAGTCTATGATCTGGAATTCTTTGATGGGGAGTGAGTGAAGGTAGATTTGTTCTAAGGACCGGATTTTGCCGTCTTTAACGAGGCGACCAAGTTTGGTGACGGGGACCCATTTTTCTTCTTCAGATTCGCGACGGGGACGGCGACCACCACGACCACCGCGGCCCCGGTCACCGCCTCTTCCACCACGACCACCAAATCCACGGCCAAATCCTCCTCTTTCGCCGCCTCTTTCAGCCATTGTGTTAGGGTTTTGTGAAATGCTTGGAAAGAGTTAAGAGTGGGCGTGGACATGAAATAAGAGGGGTTTTTATATGTAATGGCTAGGGTTTCAAAGTTGGGCTTCGAATTAATGGGTAATGATAAAAAGGCCAGATAAGACAAATAGGAGTATTTTAGCCCAACTTCAATTAAGTGTGCAATCTTAGACCCGAAAAAGTGCGCGGATTGTCCTTCATATGGACCGGTCTTTGATTTTTTCCCCCAAAATCGGTGGTTTTTTTATTTTTGTCCCTACTACTCATTCAATGCAAATTTGTGAGTCAAAATATCCTTATTCGCTGGTCTATGAAATCAGATATTCTAGATTGGAACTCCAACAGAGTTAAAAAAAAAAAAAAAAACAAAAAAAAACAAATTCGTGTTACATAGAAACTATGCCTTAAGTCATAATTCTATAGGATAACTTAATTTTGACAGAATTATGCTGCATAAGACATAGTTTCTACGTACTTTTGTAGGATGCTAAAAAAGGCATAATTTTTATCTGAATAGGCATAAATTGCTATAAAGCCTTGCCTTACGATTTTTTTTTTTTTTTTTTTTGTGACTGAGCCGGGATTCAAACCTCAAACTCCATGGTATTAGGTGAAGGATAAAAATTAAAGACCACCAATTTGAGGGACAAAAATTAAAGACCAGTGCCTTTCAAGGATGATCATGCAAAGGAATTTTTACTGGTTATAGCTTCTGTTAAGACCTAATTATTAATAATAACTACCCTTTTATTTAATTATAATTAGTAGCTAATTCACTTTTCTAAATTACTATTGGTAGCTATATCAAAATACGTACCAAATACATATACCTTTCTCTATTCCACTACACTATCCATTTCAGATTTTCCATCTCTCAAAACCCTAAAAAACTTTTCTCTCCTATAACATTATACAATACGCGCGTAGCGATCCGGGCTCCGCCCCCGATGACATCCGACGGATCTGACAAAAACAAGCACGTATCTCTCTCTCTCTCTCTCCCCTTCTCTCATACGCACGGCTTTACGAACATTTGAAAACGAACCACCAAATACCATAAATGGCGACGCAGAAGCGGCGGAGGGATCGGTCTAACAGGATCTAGTCGATTCCGGCGTCGGCGCGTCAAAATACAACTAATTCACTACGCAGTCTGGCTTGATCTTCCACATGTTGCCTCATCATTCATCTTCTTTTCTTTATGGCAGCTCGGATCTGCAGGTTGAGTGTTTTCTTATTTTTAGTGTATTTAGTACCGAATAATAGACGATGTATATCTAGAATGTAGGCGAGAATGGCTCGGATCTAGCTAATTTCAGTCTGCAAGTTTGATATTTTTGTTAACGTTGTGTTGTTGAATATGTAAATGGTGTATTTGGTTGAATGTGTGAACATATGTGTTGGGCTGAGATATATGAGCCGGTGTTTTCAAATACCACAATTTAATGTATTTGGCTTCATATATAATTTGAATGTACACAATATGTTTGACATTTTGTTAAAATCCATTCAAATACATTGAATATATGAACGAGTCATTTTTCAAATACACGGATTTTTGAATGTATTTGAGCACGTATGTAGTTTTGAATGTCTGTGATGTGTTTGAAATTTTGTTGAAATGGCATCAAATACAACGAAAACCCATAAATGTAGCTACGGAATCAATATGTATTTGAAAACAAAAACGAATACAGCAGTTAAAATCACAATATGTTCGTTAAATAGTAGCTATGGTTAGTAATATTGAAAAGGTAGCTACAGGTAAGGACCTATTAAAGGGGTAGCTATTTCATGTAAGTTTACCTCATGCAAATGACCCATTTTGAATGACCTACAATCTTTAAACCCAATTTCAAGATTGGCAAAGCCATTCATTTCCTTTCCTTTCCTATGAAGATCCAAATTTCTCTCTTGCTTCTGGAACCACCCACAACTCTATCCTACTCATTGGAAAGAAATTTATATTCGTCCTATAATTTTATCTCAAAATAAATTGTTTCATCAACATTTGGACTATAGTCATTGTTTCTCTTCCAACCAATAGTTTGCATAGTTGACTGCTCGATAAAAAATATTTACATTCACCGGCTAATAAACAAAATGTATATATTATAAAGTTTATATTTATTTATTTGGGTGGATGGATATTTATGTTAATTCCCCTTTATGATTATGAAGTCTTTTATTTTATGTTAGGTTGTTAATTTCTGTCTTTTATAAAAATTTTAAATCCGTTGACATATATAAAAATTTACAATATAATCAAGTCCACGATTATATGAATTGTGGAGTACAAATTAAGCACTATATTAACGAAATAAAAAAAATAGAACTATGTACACTATATTAACAGATTAAAAAATAGAACTATGTATTTTTCTTCTCGTGAACATACACATAATAAAGTTATGTTTTCACTACCCTAAGCGAGTCGCTTTTGGAAGCATCTTATACCCAATTTATGCATCTACTGAAAAATATGGAATTATAGCGTTGCTTCATATTTATAAATATCCCCTTTTGTTATTCACTAAAAACAAAATATCATTTTCTTCCTCTTCACTGAACGATACAAATATAGTTGCATCTCTATGTAACTAAGCAAATAATAAATTGAAGGAAATAATCAAAAAAATTGAAAATAAAAGAATTAACATTATGTTCCACCTATCTAAAAATACTTGGTTGATAACCTTATTAGATCTCTTTATGATGTACTGCCATACTCCTTGAGCATTAATAAAGCACAAAACAATTCAAATCATTTAAATAAAAACATATACTTTTAAGCAATCAATTAAAACTCTTTAAAAACATAAAGAATTTGAAGGAATACCTAATTGTGGTAATTGTAAAACGTAAACTATGTTTGTTCTCTCTTATAAATCCATCGCGTACTATCAGTAAGTTTCTATCTTTTAGTTCAATTTACTCTAATGACTAATAAGGCTACATTTTTGCAGTAGACTCTTTTTCCGTCATCGTAGGTGTCTTGAATTGCGTCATTACTCATTTTATGCTTCTTTTAACATCTTGACCTATACTTTAATCAAATCCGAGTACACAAACCAAGGCAATCGTATCCTCAAATTCGATGTATTTGTTTATTTTTATTAATTATGAACTTTGATGAAATATAGTGTATTCTCCTACTGTTTGATTTTATATGGCCAGGTGTTTGATTGATATAAAAAATTTTAAAGAGGCCTTTATGATTCACTAAACATGGTATGACATTTCTATGGCTATAAAGAAATGTCATTAGAACAAATAATAAAGATTAAAGTTAAATCTTTTTTAATTAGACTAAAAATAAAGTGTAACAACTTATATAGTAGTAACAACATTTTGGTGTCCATAAAGTTGAAACGCTGGTGATTTTTAGAACTAGCTTAGTCCCTTAAGCAATTACTTTTGGAAAGATACGTGTGCACCGAGGGCACTATGACTAGGAACAAAGATGCTTTTAATGCCATCGAAAAAAAAGTAGATTAAAGCGCAGTGTTGCCACAATGCAAGACAAATATGAGGAAATTCAGGAACAAGGAGGCCCTACCCACAACCACTTTAAACCATGATTTTCAAACAGATGCATGCTACATTTGCTCAGCTCAATGTGTATCACTAACAAAGTACGATGCTGCTTGCATGATATTTTTGCTATGAGAAGAGTGGAGAAAATGACAAGAAATTGTGATCTATGTTTGGGAGTGGGTTGAAATTGGTCACTCTAAGAACACTTCGTGATTTTGGTCCAATTATATTTCTTAAAATGACAGAAATGATGATTTAAGTTGATCAAAATTGAGCATTGTTGGTCCCGAAAATCAAACATTAATAGACTCTGGCTGTTAAACTTAATATAAATGGTGGAGAAGGAAATATTTAACATGGCTCACATTTGAAGGTGCGGCTTTTTGCTAATTCTAATCTATTTCTGAAATTATTGGTACAACACATTCTGAGGAAAAAATGAAGTAATTTGTGGAGATTGAAAGGCTGCAGATTAGGAGGTTTTAAGCCTCCCCACTTGTATGCCAAATAGCGGAGGTTAAAGCTCACTGCGAATTATATTTTCAACCTCCGCCAAATTTTGAAATTTTTGTAGTAAAACTTTTTGAAGTCACGGTTGCTTACTGTTTTATTTATTTTTAATTTTAGCCAATAAGTACGATACGGTATGTCGCCGATTTGTGAGATTTGTCCAAAAGCGTTCCTATTGTTTACAGTTAAATCCATTTTAAAAAGTTTCACGTAAAGATCTAGCAACCATAATTTGTTAAATGTTGTGAAGACAAAAAAATGCTCTTACAAATTTGGGGATCCAAGAAGTTACTTAAGAAATGGAATTTAGACCATTTTAAACATATTTTCAAGCATAACGGACCATTTCTGTCATTTTCTCAAAAGTGAGATACTTTGCAAGAAAAACATCATATGTTGGAGCATTTTGTGGTTCATATTATTGTAGATTATTATGCTTTGTTCATACTTCAGTTGGGCAACTTTTCCTTTAGAAACTATTTTGCACCCCTCTTTTCTTTCCTCTCTTTTTCCTTACTTTTCTTTCAAATAATTTTAAAAGGCAAGGACCTAACAGACAAAGAATCAAGGCACACTGCACACCAATAAAAACTTTGTTGTTATTAAAAGGAAAGTGACAAATGGACCAGACACAGTGATGAAGAATCCTTCCTTAAACCTTCCTCTCCTTTATACACACACCTTCCAGAATTTTCCTCTTTCTCTTCACACCATTTCCTTCCTCTAACACTGATCATGTTTGATCAAAGAAAACAAACTCCCAATATCCATAACCATATTCATACAGCCCTGTCACAACCTCAAATGACAATTGTGACAGTTGAGGAACCTCACAATTTTGATTTCCAAGTAACAAAAAAACTTAGGAATCAATTTGGAGCTTCAAAAATTGGAGATCATGAAGATGATGGTGCTGATGAATCTGGGTGCATCTTCACCATCTTTATGGCCAAAATAGCCACCAAGAAGTCAGTACATCCTATAATTAATTATCGTTTCACTTTCGCCAGTTCTAGAACTCAAAGCTATATTGAAGACTAATGGGAACTCATGGAAATGGTTAAGAATATGCCTGAATCTTGTTTTGAGCTTTCTTTAAAAGATATTGTTGAGCAGCCTAGTATGGGAATCTCCAAGAAAAATGTTTAATCAATAGGGAGAAAAACCAAGTTGTGCAGAACAAGAGTTAATATTAAGAAGAATGATCAGATTAGGAAAGCAAAGTTGATGAGAAGTAAAAGTGTTGAGAATGGAGGGTTATTTCTTAAGATGGTTTCACCTGTTTCTTTGAGATCAAATAAGAAAAAGAAGAAGAAGAATTCATCAGCAAATACAAATAGAATTTCCTAGAAAGCCTGAAGATCAATGTGAAAACTCATCAAGAGTTTGGAGAAGAATTAATTGGAAGAAGAGATTTTCAGGTTCAAGTAGTGGTAGTAGCAACAATAATGGAAGCACTGGCAGCAGTTCTGGCAGCAGCAATAATAACTAATAACCGAAACATGGCAACAAGGTATTCATTTCTTACAAATTTCCATCAAGCAAATCTTTATTTTCTGGAGATTTTTAATGGGAGTACTAGTTATGCTATGGATATACTTAAAGACTTGTCCTAATTCATGGGACTATTGTTTATTCATACTCAAAATCCACTGACCTGACTATTTTAGTTCTTGCCACTGGGCTAATTAAAGAGGAAGTGTTCCCTACCTCGAATTATTTTGAAACTCAAACTAACGAAGCTTTGATTATGAGTGGAGAAATAGTTATGCTATGGATATGCTTAAAGACTTGTCTGCGAATTCATAGGGACTCTTGTTTATTCCATACTCAAAATCACGCAACCTGACTATTTTGGATTCTTGCACATAGATAACTAAAGAAGTGTTCCCTACTACGAATTATTTTGAAACTCAGCAGGCTTTGGTTATGAGTGGAGAAATAGTTATGCTGGATATGTAAGACTTTATCTGAATTCATGGGACTATTGTTTATTCATCCTCAAAATCCACTTGACACGACTATTTTGGATTCTTGCCACATGGGCTAACCTAAAGGGGAAGTGTTACTCACTACAATTATTTTTGAAACTCAAACGCGGAAAACTTTGGTTATGGTGGAGAAATAGTTATGCTATGGATATGCTTAAAGACTTGTCCACGAATTCATGGGACTATTGTTCTGAATTCCTTGGACTATTGTTTATTCCATATAAAATCCATGACATTATTTTGGATTCTTGCAGCAAAATTTAGCCCAAGGAAGTGTTCACTACTACGAGTGTTTTGAAAACAAACGCGGAAAACTTTGGTTATGAGTGGAGAAATTTCATTCTTCCACCACACTCAAGGTCATGAAAAGCGCTCTTACGACCTAGGTTTGTCAGTTTAAAGATCAAAGAAGAATTTCGGTGGATTGAATAATCTTGCTCTTCTTTTCTTTTTTGTTCAAGAAAAAGTTTCTACACAACTTTTCCACTACTAGAAATAAGGGTTTTTGCACCGGCATTCGGTAGGGTAGGAACAGCTCAACTGAGAAAAATGCAGCGAAAAACAAAATTCTAATCAAAATTCTGATGGAGACAATAATTTTTAGTGAGTGTTCTCTAATTTACTGCTTAGATAACTGTAGGAAATACTGAAGTACATGCAGATCAGAAAAAGAGAACAGAACAAGTAACGGAATTTTTCCTTTGGTATCCTTTTAAATTTTAAAACCAGTTTGTTTCTAGTGTAAGCATTATCAATTTTTAATGTTTCACAGTTTCATCTGATCATTATTGTTTAGGCACTTTGCAAAGTGTACAGATTGCATTTAAGGAGAAGTAGTTGTTAAGATAGACAATCACTTTCAAGAATCTGATTCTTTAGTTTTTTAATGAAAAGAATAACACCCCATCACACCCAACCACCTAAAAATAAAAAATAAAAAATAAAAGGGGTTAATTTAAACACCCATCCATATACTCATAAGTATGTTTATTTTTGGTGTATTAATGCAGGAATGGAAAAGAGGTTTTTAAGCAGTTGTTAGTGAAGTTTATGCTTCAGTGAAAGCATATCAGCGGGCTGAGAACAAACAAAACATGCCTTAATTTGGGTTTTTATGCCAGCCTATTATATATATATGTGTGTCTACATATAATCGTTTTCAAGCCTTATAGAACGTTATAATAATGATTTGTATGTATAGTTTTGTGGTGAACATAAAAATATATTCTTGGCAAAGTTTTTAATTTCCCCTTGAATTGTTCTTTCATTTGCTTTTTAAATTTCTTGTTTGCTTAGCGCCCAATCTGTTAGGTAACATTGAAATATTTGATCAGATCAGTGTTGCAATATGACACTAATAAATTGGCTGAAAGACACGTGCAATATTAAACACGAGCAATATTAAACACAGCTTAAGTTACATCATTAATATATATCTAAATTGTCAATTTTCTAATCTTAATTCATTTCATAATTAACAGCCAATATCTTCATTTGATATACTTCATAAAAATTAGGAACTGTCTGTTAAGTTGAAGTAATACTTAATCATCATGCTATTTTTAGTTTGTTAGTTAATCGTTCTTAGAGTACACCACAAATTGTTTTCTCGTATATTTGAAGGGTTCCCAACATCAATTTTATTTTTGTTTAAATCGAAAGAAAAATTGGCATCACGTATAGTCTTAACACCTTTCAATTCGTGTCTCGTACTGCATGGTTCTATGCTGAAACCTCCAACTTGTTCTCTTGGTGATGATCTTCTTCATTATAAATAATAATTTGCTTGTCTCCGAAATGACGGGCCAATGTCATCCACTGTGTACATTTGATAATTCTGGCGTGATTTTTGGCTTAGATGGACTAACGCTAACAACTTAGCAGAGTTAGTTATAATATTATTTTAGGCTACATTTATTCTATTATTTTCCTAAAAAATTTGATTCGCGACCCAAATTATATTTTACCCAGTTAAATATGGGTATCTTGAATTATAAGTCGATTTGCCAGTGACTGAATTTTAATCTGCTTAACGGAACGTGCTCATTTGCTAAAGTTTGACTACATGTCATATCGTCAAAGCTAACCAAGCAAAGTAAAGGATCGAAATCGAGGTAAACGAAAAAGAATCCACTAAGATTTAATGAGAACAATTAATCTCTGCATTTCTATTCTTCTAATAAAAAATAGTGAAAAGACAACCCAAGTACTCTTGCTCTTGATTAATTAGCCATCTAGTTTTAGACATCCCGAATAGAGCAACACACCAGGTTAATTTTATCGAATACTTTAAAGTGGTACTTCGCCGTTTCCAATTTTCAGGGCATTTATTTTAGCCGAGTATTTTACAAGGGTCCTTATGCGTCGTTATCATCATATCATGATGGATTCAACCAACAACAAAAAGTAATCATGTAAGTATTGTTTTGGAATTTGTATATCCATCCTCCTCTTGAAACAATTATCCCATCACACAGTTCCCGAGGATAAACTCTGGTACTTTAGTCTGTGGGAATTATGTAATGAGTCTTATTCTGTCTGAAAGTAAGTTCCTTCCTTCAGGTTCATTTTCTCTTACTTTCCTTTTGTCTCTAATCTGAATGTTGCCATTTGGTAGTGAAAAAGTATTTCAGCCTGCTTTATATTGAGGAAAGTCATTTTATTGGGTAGTATATGAGGCTAGAATAAGATAGCATTTTCATACTTGTAGGAGTAGGCATAACAGAGCAAAAAGTGAAATTTGCAACCCCACCCGACCCCCCCACGCATATGGGAATTGGGCTTTGTAGGTAAAAGTGAAGAATTTGCCCCCCTCTCCCCTTGCGCGCGAGGCCTTATTCGGGCCCCAGTTTTGTTACCCCGAAATTGTCCAAATACATCCTTACAGAAGTGTCCAAATATATACATGCATTGTATATTCCATTATTAATTCCCTGGAATTGATTATTCAGATTTACAACCTATGAAATTAGTGAGCATTATTGATTTGTAACATTTATAATTAAGTGAGGTCGACCTGGTCATAGCATTGTTGATTTATTTCCTTTTTACGAGCAGTCACTTTTCATACCTATATATTTAGACTTTCCTTCGATGAGATGCTATGATACAAAAACCATATGGTACGTTTCTTCATTTGTCTTCCTTCTATTTTGAACAATTCGTTTATGCTGTTCAAGAGAGTTAAGGCCATTAGGTGGTGTTTGGAAGTCTTTGTGGAAACTTGAAAGGAGCGACCGGACGCTAAGCGATTTGCGCCATAGTGGGTCCAAAATCACTTTTGATAATGACGATGCAGCCTTAACGCTAATTGGATAAGGTTGTTTTCTTGTTTTACTATTTCCTGAATCCATCTTGTTTCTAATTTTACTAACATAGTGTGGTGGAGGGAATTACGTGATTGGTGATAATCATTTTACATACACTCAGAAACAACTTTTGCATCAAGCTCCTCTTGACTTTGAGCAATAATCGTACTCGCTTATAAATACATAATAAAGAAAAGTATTTACGAATATGACGAAACATTTTAATTTCAGAACATGTGAATCTTCATCTTTCACATAAAAGTTTTTTTAAAAGGAAAAATATTTTTTAATTAATTTTTTTAAGTAATTAATTTTTAAAAAATTATTTTTTTACTTTCTTTTTTTATAAAAATTAATTTTTTTTTAAATATATTTTTAAAAATAAGAAATAATTTTTTTCTGCTTAAGGCTTAAAGAATTAGTTCAAAATTTTGTCAAGCATGTATGTCTTACTCAAGACTTAAAAGTTACGCTCAAAATTGATGTGTAAAAAACTGTATCTTAGAAATATGTACGTTCCGAGCTTCCAAAAAAATTAAAAGCTCAAATTTTGTGTATGAAAATGGTATAAGAATTTATATCCGCTCAGAGCTTAAATTTTGCTCACATTTTCATGTATAAAGTTCATGTGAGGTTTCTATAAAATTAACACAACTACAACAACACGCCTTACAACTTTCATGTATTCGGGACTTAAAACAATAAACTCAAATTTTGTGTATGAAATGTGTATATCTTCTTCAAGGCTTAGAAAGTTCGCTCAAATTTTGAGTATGAAAAATTTATGAAATGTGTATATCACTAGTTTACGGCTTAAACATTAAGCTCAAATTTTCGTATAAAGCATTATGAAATGTATTATATCTCGCTCAAAACTTAGAGTTTCGCTCACATTTTTTGTGTATAAAGTTCTTGTTAAGTTTCTATAAAATTAGTACAACTACAACAATACTTATACGACTTGTTACAATATTCAGGAGCTTAAAATTCGCTCACAATTTTGTGTATGAAAACTATATTAAAAATTTCACTTACATACACATTTCACTGAAAAAATTTTGAATTAATTTTTTAAGCCAGCCTCGTCAAAAAAAAAAAAATTAATTTAAAAATATAAAAAAATTCTTTTAAAAAAATTAATTTTAAAAAAATAAATAAAATTGTAAAACATTAATTTTTAAATTACAAAAGTTAATTTAGAAAAATAAAAAATTTATTTTTAAAAAAATATGTTTTTTTTAAAAAATGAAAATGCATCATGTTTTGTAAAATATCGTTATATTTTGACATATAAGGAAAACCATCTATATATTTTGTAATAAAGAGTTTTAAGTAGGTACCTTATATATGTTTTCTTTATACGTAATTGACTTTTTTTAAACCTACATTTTTACCCTTACATTATTAACTTGTCTTTTTTTATTTTACTTCTTTAAAATCATGATTTTTTTAATCTCTTTAATCTATTAACAACAAATTTACTTCTATAAAAATATCAATATTATTTCCGAGGCGGGAAAAAGAAAAATAGAGAAATACAAGTAAATAGATAACTTAATTTCGTTTTGGTAATGGAAATAAATAGAAAGAATAAAATTTTTTTTAATAATAATCAAAACTTTGATATACATTTATACAAGTAAATAGCAGGTAACAATAAATTTTTAAATATATTTCAATGCGATAATAAATAAAAATAAAAACGAGAGGTATATTCTATAACAAATTCCTAAAGGTACCTGTTATATATAAAGCTAAAGGTCTCTATGTTAAATGCCGTTGCACGAGAATATATCTTATGAAATACATACTTAAAAATAATAAACTTTGATTTATAATACGGAACAATTTTCTTACAAATATAATACTTATAATTTTGAAGTACATAAAAATTGATTGATATTATTGAATCAACATTTCACACGCTTTTGACCTATGTGCAATGTCTTTAAATGGAAACTCTATTTTCAGATTTTAACAAACTTACTACTTATTTACTCCCTAAAACATTTACGTTTTTCTAAGTTTGGCCAAATACATAACTCTCTAAATAAGCATAAAAATAATTTATGATTCTCAAAGAGCCGACCAAATAGATTGTTAATAATTATTTTTAAAGAATTGTGTCTATTTTATTTAACCACCCGTATCGTAGTCACCACAATCGACTGTTATCAAAAACTTTATGTACTTCAAGTTGATTCGCTTGAATTCTATCCATTAATTATTTGATTACTGATTTCTCAATATAATTTTTATTTGTTTATTCAAATATTTAGACTTGAGAAAAAAAGTAATTCTTCCTTACATGTACTCAAATTTCATGAAGTTACCTTATCCTTATATAATTTTTAAACTTTTCAAACGTTTATTTCTTTTTTAGTTTTTAATAAGAAGTCTATTCATCCGGAGTAGTATTTCTTTTAAAATTCTGTTTATATTCTTTTTGCCAAACATTATTCAAGAAAAATATTTTCATGTAACTTTCTTTTGGCCTGTTTTTTTCTATTTTATTGTAATAGTAGCATAATATTATTATTAAATATACTTTTTCCATGGAAATTAATATACTTAGAAATTAACCATTAACTTGCCAATGGCAGATATTTCATATACTTTATTTTTTGGTTTTTAGCATTTATTTGTTACAAAAAATTAAGTTGATATCTATAAGGAAGGTATAATATTCTTAAAAAGAAAAAAATTGGACCCTCTCTATAACGTTTTAAAGTCGTTACACATTATTTGGGAACGCAGCTTCTATACCAAATAGGATTTAATTATATCCCAAGCAACTTTTGGAAAACTATTGGTTTCTTAATTACTCTGAATAACTTATCACGGATTGAATCCCTACTTTGCAGGGATATATAATTTTATGTATAAGGCTTGGACTCTACAGGTTCAAACAATTGTACGTTTTTGGACATTAATATTGAAGAATAATTTGAATATAGAGAGGGTATAAAGTAGTTCAATATTTAAAGGATATTTTAGTCAACCAATATTTATATTCATGCTTTGAAATAATATAGATTAATCAACGCAGAAAAAATATATTTGGCAACAATTTCTTTTTTGTTATTATGCTTGGAATTGATTATTGTTGCAAAAAAGTACTTTGTATAAAAAAAAAAAAAATTGTTGCTGTTTCCCGAAAATGACTCTTATTCTTGTCGGCGTTACACTTGACCTTTTTGTTGTTGCCAAAAATCACCTTTATATGATAATCAATACTATGGCAACAAAGTTAAGTATTTTGGTAACAAAAAAAGTTCATTTACCAACAACAAAACTAAGTTGTTGCCAAATAGTAAATTTTTTATTGCCATTTTCCATACTTTCTTGTAGTGAATATAAATTATAATTTAAAAACATTTCATTAGTGACAACTAAAACTCATTTATATATATTGACAATAGAGGGCAGAGGAAAGCGAAACTTAAATATATACATATGTACATATATACATGTATATGAAACTCAACATATACATGTATATGAAACTCAAATATACATATATATATAACGGAGTAAATATGTATGTGTGTGTATACATGCATGTACATACAAAATATACCACTTAATCCATGTAATATTAAGATATCAATCATAAAAGATAGCATTAGATTTAGTAGTAAATTCATAAAATGAATTATTCTGTACAATATAGTTAAATAAAAATTTATACATACCTAGGTTAAAAATAAATTTTTATATAATATAAAGGTATTTATATAGATGGGGGATTGAAAATGTGAGGTAAAAATAAACGTTGCACAGGATAAAGGGAGAAGAGATATCTATTGTTCAAAGTTAGTGGAAAATTTAATTTTTTAAAGCAAAGTTGTGAGGCGAAAATCATTCTTCATTTGAACATCTACGCATTAGTGACTTATTTCTTAACCTCAATATACTTACCGTTTGCATTGAACCTCCAAATTCGTTCAATAATAGAACCTCCATTTTCAATTTACATCTTTAGAGCATCAGTTAAACTATTAAATTTCTATCGCATGTAATTGAGAGGATACAGATATATATAATGCAACTTCTTCTTTTTTGTCAATAAGAATGCTATATGTATATAAAAACTAGTTAACAGAGTTACTGCAGCTGGCAGCATTAGTGCTACACCAAGTAGCATCATAATTTACAAGTTTTGTAGAAAAAAATTACAATTTTGGAATAGATTGTTTACAAGTAGTTCTAAAATAATAACGCTCCAAACATACGTTTGCAAACATTGGAGGAACTATAAAAAACTCCAGGTTAACAAAAACTTCCTCTTTTGCTCCTTGTTTTAGCACAAAAGGCATACCTTACTCCTACTTTCTGTTCCCCGGTATATGTATTTACCGTGACCTCCCTTGCTTAGGTAGCAATGACACATGATAAAAAATAATGGGTTTAAAATTTCTCACGCCCATTGGTCGCTTTATTAATTACCTCTTGAGTCTATCCTCACACCGACGTGTAATTACGTATCCCAATACCATTTGTATTTTGTCTAAGTGCAAATTTCGTTCATGGTGTTTGAGTAAATCTTGTGGATTGTTCTAGTGAATCCCATGACCCGATCTCCATTAGGGTTTCCTGTCGTTGCCCCAATACGATTAGATTTTTGTGTACGGTGAACCATCGGTATTGAGTTTTGAAGTGACCACAGGAGGGTTCCATTTTAAGGTGACTTTTGTTTTTCTCGTTGGTTTGCAACATGTTAAAATCAAAAAACAAATACGTTTGGGGGCTTCAATTTTTTAGTAAATAAGTATATATTATCTTCTTTTTCTTAATAAGACAAAGTACATTCTATGTTTTGATGATTGTCAAGCTATTTGGAAAATAGAGAGAGACACAGTTCGCTAACTCCCCACTCATACATCGTGTCCTGATGATTAACAACATGATTATATAAGATACGTGTGTTATTACAATTATACGAGTCTTCACGGCCACATGCCTTAAGTCAAACATGGGATAGGTGGTCTCTATCTCACTTACGTGTTCCCCCAATATATATACAAGCATTCCGACATATTGGGTATCAACCGAAAACCATGCTATGCAAATCACTTGCATACAAGTTCTCAAGTGCATGCTCTCGAAACTAAAACCCTTACTGTTTGAAGAACTTGATCCGGACACCGGATTATGTCTATGTTCTTTAGAGTTGTTGTGAGTCTTTGTCCATTGTTCTTTAAAGGCTGTAATCCTTACTCTTATTTAGTACATTGTAGGTAGTAAATTCATTAGTTGTTAGGGCAGTTTTACCTATTCAATCTATTAGATAGTGCCGCTTAGCTAGAGTTAGTCAAGTGTATTAGTTGGCTTGGCTAGAAGAGTTAGTCCAGCGTGGTTGTGTGCTTGGCTGGGATAGTCAAGAGGGCCAATTGGTGTATTGTAAGGGGGGGGTTTTTGAGAAAAATTCCTAGATTCGGGGTTGTAATCTAAAGTTGCTCGGTGTAGTGAAATCTGTGAAAAATTGGTTTTTTAACCCCCGAAAAAATTTTTCCCGTAAAATCTTATTTTTTTCCTTTTTGTTTGAGAGAGCGGTGACAATCTTCTCCCCCGAATGTTTGGTGGACCCCTTTTGCTATCTGTTGGTATAGAAGGTACTTTAAAAAAGGTTAACACCTAGAAAGAATTTGGAAATGGGGCCCCCCAAATTTGGGAAAGGGAAAAATCATCATCAAAACCCCCCCAAATTCAAAAAAAAATATTAGGGTGGTGGTAGACTAGGAAAGCTACCTTATGGGTAAAGACTGGAACGGGGACATCTTTTTGATGGTTCGTTCCTTTTAAAAAAGATGGTCTTGGGAACCCTCGAAAACAAGGATAAAACCTTGAGGCGGAAAGGGGGGAAAAGGGGAAAAACTATAAACAAAAGATTCTTGTCCCTTTTGGACGGATAGACAATCGAATCTCATTCCCGCTGGGGTCAAACTCTCCAAAGCCCCCGAAGGGGCAAGCTGAAGAACTCCAAAAACGACACCCCTGGTTGGGTTAAAATGAAAAAATGAAACTTTAGATATGCACCTGGTTTTATGTAATGAGCTCGCTCTTTGGAGAATTCATACAACTCCAAAAAAGTGAGGAAGTTTCTTGTGTTTTACATTCTTGGACAAAAGGTAAATGTAACCCCGTCCCTTAACTCGGACCGAGCATGATCCCCGAAAAAAACCAAAAAAAAACATGAGCCAGCTAAGGCATCACCAATGCTTGTACTATCGCGGGGGGTTTTGAGACGGAAGGGGGCCAAGGAAGGTGCCTGCCCTGCGACACCATTTGGTATTTACCTGGGTTATATCGCTCGATGAAAAGTCCCCAAAAAATGGGGTGAAGGTATGCGCTGCGACGGTTACGGGGCCCACACCGCTGTTGCCCGACCCTTTTGGAATCGCCTGGGGCCGGGGTATTTTTGTCGAAAGTTTTCCTTTTTGGGCCCTTTTTAAATAGGTTTTTTAAAGTCGGACCGTTATTGGGATTTCTTTGGGATTCCTTGTGGAACTGCGATGTTGATTAAACTCTCAAGGATTTTTTACTTTTTGGGATCTCCTTTCCTTTTTTGGTAAACCCAACTAACAGTTCAAAAATTGAATCAAAGGGGGGGGATACGAAAACCGGGGCTCAATTAAATGTTGGAAGATTAAGGTATGTAAACTTTGTTGGGTCCTCGTTTTCCCCCCACTCAATTTTTT
>NC_081345.1:22693236-22714775 GCF_029784015.1 Lycium ferocissimum
GAATGACCTTGCAATCTTTAAACCCAATTTCAAGATTGGCAAAGCCCAATTTCATTTTCCTTTCCTTTTTCCTATGAAAGATCCAAATTTCTCTCTTGCTTCTGGAACCACCCACAACTCTATCCCTACTCATTGGAAGAAATTTATATTCGTCCTATAATTTTATCTCAAAATAAATTGTTTCATCAACATTTTGGACTATAGTCATTTGTTTCTCTTCCAACCAATAGTTTGCATAGTTGACTGCTCGATAAAAAATATTTACATTCACCGGCTAATAAACCAAATGTATACATTATGTATATATTATACGTTTATCGGCTATTTATTTGGGTGGATGGATATTTATGTTAATTTCCCTTTTATGATTGTAAAGTCTTTTATTTATGTTAGGTTGTTAATTTCTATCTTTATATGAAAATTTTAAAATCCGTTGACATATATAAAATTTTAATATAATCAAGTCCACGATTATATGAGATTGTAGATACAAATTAAGCACTATATTAACAGAACAAAAAAATAGAACTATGTACACTATATTAACAGATTAAAAAAATAGAACTATGTATTTTCTTCTCGTGAACATACACATAATAAGAAGTTATGTTTCACTACCCTAAGCGAGTCGCTTGTAGGAAGCATCTTATACCCAATTTATGCATCTACTGAAAAATATGGAATTATAAACGTTGCTTCATATTTATAAATATCCCTTTTTGTTATTCACGAAAAAACAAAATATCCCATTTTTCTTCACTCTTCACTGAACGATACAAATATAGTTGCATCTCTATGTAACTAAGCAAATAATAATAAATTGAAAGGAAATAATCAAAAAAATTGAAAATAAAAGAATTAACATTATGTTCCCACCTATCTAAAAATGCTTGGTTGATAACCTTATTAGATCTCTTTATGATGTCTGCCACATACTCCTTGACGTAGCAAAGCCGCAAAACAATTCAAATCATTTAAATAAGAAAACATATACTTTTAAGCAATCAATTAAAACTCTTACAAAAACATAAAGAATTTGAAAGATACACTAATTATTGGTAATTGTAAACGTAAGCTATGTTTGTTCTCTCTTATAAATCCAATAAAATATATCAGTAGGATTTTCTATCTTTTAGTTTCAATTTACTCTAATGACTAATAGGCTACATTTTTTTACGCATTGAACTCTTTTCCGTCATCATGAGTGTCTTGAATTGCGTCATTACCTCATTTTATGCTTCTTTTAACATCTTGACCTATACTTTATTCAAAATCCGAGTACACAAACGAAACCGATCGTATCCTCAAATTCGATGTATTTGTTTATTTTTGTGGTATGGACTTTGATGAAATATAGTGTATTCTCCCCTGTTTGATTTTATATGACATTGTTTGATTGATATAAAAATTTTAAAAGGGCCTTTTATGATTATAAACATGGTATGACATTTCTATAGCTATAAAGAAATGTCATTACGGATAAAATAATAAAGATTAAAGTTAAATCTTTTTTAATTAGACTAAAAATAAAGTGTAACAACTTATATAGTAGTAACAACATTTTTGGTAGTCCATAAAAGTTGGAAACTAACAGTGATTTTTAGAGCTAGCTTAGTCCCTTAAGCAATTACTTTTTGGAAAGATACGTGTGCGCCTGAGGGCACTATGACTAGGAACAAGAGATGCTTTTAATGCCATCGAAAAAAAGTAGATTAAAAGCCATAATTATTGCCACAATGCAAGACAAATATGAGGAAATTCAGGAACAAAGGAGGCCCTACCCACAACCACTTTGAAAGCCATGATTTTCAAACAGATGCATGCTACATTTGCTCCGGCTCAATGTGTATCACTAACAAAGAGTACATTTTCTTGCATGATATTTTTGCTATGAGAAAGAGTGGAGAAAATGACAGAAATTGTGATCTATGTTTGGGGTGGGTTGAAATTGGTCCTCTAAGAACACTTCTAAGTGATTTTGGTCCAAGTATATTTCTTAAAATGACAGAAATGATGATTTAAGTTGATCAAAATTGAGCATTGTTGGTCCCCATCAAACATTAATAGACTCTGGCTGTTAAACTTAATATAAATGGTGGAGAAAATATTTAACATGGCTCACATTTGAAGGTGCGGCTTTTTGCTATTCCTAATCTATTTCTAGAGTGTGGTACAACCACTACAAAAAAATAAGTAATTTGTGGAGATTGAAAGTTGTAATTCGCGGAGGTTTTAGCCTCCTTTAGCAAATAGCGGAGGTTAAAACTCACTGCGAATTATGCTTTTCAACCTCATAAATTACCCATTTTTTTGTAGTATAACATTTTGAGGTGCAGTTTATGCTATGTTTTATTTATTTTTTAATTTGTGTCTGATGCAATACCAGCTATCGCTTATTTGTGAGATTTGTCCAAACGTTCCTATTGTTTCTGGTTAAATCCATTTTTAAAGTTTTCATAAGATCTAGCAACCATAATTTGTTAAATATTTGACGAAGACAAAAAAATGCTCACTTACAAATTTAGAGGATCAAAGTTACTTAAAAGTAAATTTAAGGGACCATTTTAAACATATTTTCAAGCATAACGGACCATTTCTGTCATTTTCTCAAAAAGTGAGATACTTTGCAAGAAAAACATCATATATTTGGAGCATTTTGTGGTTCATATTATTGTAGATTATTATGCTTTGTTCATACTTCAGTTGGGCAACTTTTCCTTTGAGGAAACTATTTTTGCACCCCTCTTTTTCTTTCCTCTCTTTTTCCTTACTTTTCTTTCAAATAATTTAAAAAGCAAGGACCTAACAGACAAAAGATCAAGGCACTACACCAATAAAAACTTTGTTGTTATTAAAAGGAAAGTGACAAATGGACCAGACACATTGATGAAGAATCCTTCACTTAAACCTTCCTCTCCTTTATACACACACCTTCAGAATTTTCCCTCTTTCTCTTCACACCATTTCCTTCCTCTAACACTAGTCATGTTTGATCAAAGAAAACAAACTCCCAATATCCATAACCATATTCTTGACCCTGTCACAACCTCAAATGACAATTATGACAGTTGGGAACCTCACAATTTTGATTTCCAAGTAACAAAAAAACTTGGGAATCAATTTAGATTTCAAAAATTGGAAGATCATGAAGATGATGGTGCTGATGAATCTGGTGCATCTTCACCATCTTTATGGCAAAATAGCCCACCAAGAAGTCCAGTACATCCTATAATTAATTATCGTTCACTTTCGCCGAGTTCTAGAACTCAAGCTATAGCCAGAGGCCAATGGGAACTCATGGAAATGGTTAAGAATATGCCTGAATCTTGTTTTGAGCTTTCTTTAAAAGATATTGTTGAGCAGCCTAAAGCCTTAGAATCTCAAGAAAAATGTTTAATCAATAGGGAGAAAAACCAAGTTGTGCAGAACAGAGTTAATATTAAGAAGAATGATCAGATTAGGAAAGCAAAGTTGATGAGAAGTAAAAGTGTTGAGAATGGAGGGTTATTTCTTAAGATGGTTTCACCTGTTTCTTTGAGATCAAATAAGAAAAAGAAGAAGAAGAATTCATCAGCAAATACAAATAGAATTTCCCCTAAGCCTGAAGATCAATGTGAAAACTCATCAAAGAGTTTGGAAAAAGATTGGTGGAAGAAGAGATTTTCAGGTTCAAGTAGTGGTAGTAGCAACAATAGTGGAAGCACTGGCAGCAGTTCTAGCAGCAGCAATAGTACTAATAGCAGAAACAACAGCAACAGGTATTCATTTCTTACAAATTTCAACTCAAGCAAATCTTTATTTTTCTGGAGATTTTTAATGGGAGTACTAGTTATGCTATGGATATGCTTAAAGACTTGTCCTGAATTCATGGGACTATTGTTTATTCCATACTCAAAATCCACTGACCTGACTATTTTGGATTCTTGCCACATAGGCTAATTAAAGGGGAAGTGTTCCCTACTACGAATTATTTTGAAACTCAAACGCGGAAAACTTTGATTATGAGTGGAGAAATAGTTATGCTATGGATATGCTTAAAGACTTGTCCTGAATTCATGGGACTCTTGTTTATTCCATACTCAAAATCCACTGACCTGACTATTTTGGATTCTTGCCACATAGGCTAACTAAAGGGGAAGTGTTCCTACTACGAATTATTTTGAAACTCAAACGCGGAAACCTTTGGTTATGAGTGGAGAAATAGTTATGCTATGGATATGCTTAAAGACTTGTCCTGAATTCATGGGACTATTGTTTATTCCATCCTCAAAATCCACTGACCTGACTATTTTGGATTCTTGCCACATAGGCTAACTAAAGGGGAAGTGTTCCCTACTACGAATTATTTTGAAACTCAAACGCGGAAAACTTTGGTTATGAGTGGAGAAATAGTTATGCTATGGATATGCTTAAAGACTTGTCCTGAATTCATGGGACTATTGTTCCTGAATTCATGGGACTATTGTTTATTCCATACTCAAAATCCACTGACCTGACTATTTTGGATTCTTGCCACATAGGCTAACTAAAGGGGAAGTGTTC
Organism: Lycium ferocissimum; assembly: GCF_029784015.1. Taxonomy (NCBI): domain Eukaryota; kingdom Viridiplantae; phylum Streptophyta; class Magnoliopsida; order Solanales; family Solanaceae; genus Lycium; species Lycium ferocissimum. Next base: position 22,697,779 of record NC_081345.1, read on the forward strand.
CCTACTACGAATTATTTTGAAACTCAAACGCGGAAAACTTTGGTTATGAGTGGAGAAATTTCATTCTTCCCACCACACTCAAGGTCATGAAAAGCGCTCCTGACCTAGGTTTGTCCGAGTTTAAAGATCAAAGAGAAAATTTCAGTGGATTGAATAATCTTTAACCTTCTTTTTCTTTTTTTGTTCAAGAAAAAAGTTTCTCTACAACTTTTTCCACTACTAGAAATAGAGGTTTTTGCACCGGCATTCAGTGGGACTGAACCAACTCACTGGAAAAATGCACGGCGAAAAACAAATTCTCATCAAAATTCAGTGGAGACAATAATGATTTTTTTAGTAGTGTTCTCTGGTTACTGCTTAGATAACTGTGGGAAATACTGATACATACAGATCAAGAAAAGAGAACAGAACAAGTAACGGAATTTTCCTTTGGTATCCTTTAAATTTTGAAACCAGTTTTGTTTCTAGTGTAAAGCATTATCAATTTTAATGTTTCACAGTTTCATCTGATCATTATTGTTAGAAGCTGCTTTGCAAGGTGTACAGATTGCATTTAAGGAGAAGTAGTTGTTAAGATAGACAATCACTTTCAAGAATCTGATTCTTTAGTTTTTTTAATGAAAAGAATAACACCCCATCCACCCAACCACCTAAAAATAAAAAATAAAAAATAAAAAGAGAAGGGTTTAATTTAAGAAACACCCATCCATATACTAAGACATGTTTGTTTTTGGTGTATTAATGCAGGAATGGGAAAGGGTTTTTAAGCAGTTGTTGGTGAAGTTTATGCTTCAGTGAAAGCATATCGGCAGGCTGAGAACAAACAAAACATGCCTTAGGTTGGGTTTTTATGCCGCCTATTACCTATATATATGTGTGTCCTACACATATAATCGTTTTCCAAGCCTTATAGAACGTTATAATAATGATTTGTATGTATAGTTTTGTGGTAGACTATAAAAATATATTCTTGGCAAAGTTTTTGAATTTCCCCTTGAATTGTTCTTTCATTTGCTTTTTAAATTTCTTGTTTTGGCAAGCATTAATCTGTTAGAGCAACATTGAAATATTTGATCAGATCAGTGTTGCAATATGACACTAATAAATTGGCTGAAAGACACGTGCAATATTAAACACGAGCAATATTAAACACGAGCAAGTTGCATCGTTATGCATATATATGCATTGTCAATTTTCTAATCTTAATTCATTTCATAATTAACAGCCAATATCTTCATTTGATATACTTCATAAAATTAGGAACTGTCTATTAAGTTAGGTAACCATAATCATCATGCCTATTTTGGTTGTTAGTTAGTCATTCTTAGAGTACATACAAATTGTTTTCTCATTATATTTGAAGGGTTCCCAACATCAATTTTATTTTTGTTTAAATCAAGAAAAGAAAAATTGGCATCACAGCTATGAAGTCTTAACACCTTTCAATTCGTGTCTCGTACTGCATGGTTCTACTATGCAAGAACCTCAACTTGTTCTCTTGGTGATGATCTTCTTCATTATAAATAATAATTTGCTTGTCTCCGAAATGACTTGGACCAGTATGTATCACTGTGTACATTGATAATTCTGTGTGATTTTTGGCTTAGATGGACTAACGCTAACAACTTAGCAGAGTTAGTTATGTGTGTACAGGCTACATTTATTCTAATGCCTTTTCCTAAAAAAATTTGATTCGCGACCCAAATTATATTTTACCCGGTTAAATATGGGTATCTTGAATTATAAGTCGATTTGTAATTGACTGAATTTTAATCTGCTTAACGGAACGTGCTCATTTGCTAGTTTGACTACATCAATAAAGCCGTGATGGTAAAGCTAACCAAGCAAGTAAAGGGATCGAAATCGAGTAAACGAAAAAAGAATCCACTAAGATTTAATACAACTAATTAATCTCTGCATTTCTATTCTTCTAATAAAAAATAGTGAAAAGACAACCCAAGTACTCTTTGCTCTTGATTAATTAAAGCCATCTAGTTTTAGACATCCCGAATAGAAACCAACACACCAGGTTAATTTTATCAATCCCTTTAAAGTGGTACTTAAACCGTTTCAATTTTCCGGGGCATTTATTTTGCTCCGAGTATTTTACCAAAGGGTCCTTATACGTCGTTATCATCATATCATGATAGATTCAACCAACAACAAAAGTAATCATGTAAGTATTGTTTTGGAATTTGTATATCCATCCTCCTCTTGAAACAAATTGTCCATCACACAGTTCGAGGATAAACTCTGGTACTTTAGTCTGTGGGAATTATGTATTAAGTCTTGATTACTAATGCAAAGTCAAAGTTTCCTTGTGAGTTCATTTTCTCTTACTTTCCTTTTGTCCTCTGAAATGCAAATGTTCCTCATTGGTAGTGAAAAAGTCTTTCCTTCTGCTTTATATTGAGAAGTCCTTTATTGGACTAGTATATGGGCTAGAATAAGATAGCGGCCTCGCGCACATGAGAATTGGGCTTTGTAGGCAAAAGTGGAGAATTTGCAACCCCCACCCCGGCCCCCACGCATATGGGAATTGGGCTTTGTAGGTAAAAGTGAAGAATTTGCCCCCTCTCCCCTTGCGCGCGAGGCCTTATTCGAATTTGGTTTTGTTACCCGAAATTGTCCAAATACATCCTTACCAGAAATTGTCCAAATATATCCTTACCTTAATATGTTCATATTCGTCCCATGGAATTGATTATTCAGATTTGCAACCTATGAAATTAAGTGAGCCATTATTCAGATTTGTAACATTTATAATTAAGTGAGTCATTATGGTCATAACCGTTGGGCTGATTTATTTCCTTTTTCTGAACAGTCACTTTTCATACCTATATATTTGGAGACTTTCCTTCGATGAGATACACAATACAAAAACCATATATTCTGTTCTTCATTTGTCTTCCTTCTATTTTCTGAGCAATTCAGTTTGTGCAAACTCCAAAGTTCCAGCCACTAGTGTAAGTGTTTGGAAGTGCTGTGGAAGCTTGGGGAGCGACCAGGCTAAACGATTTGCACCATAGTCGGTCCAAAATCACTTTCAAAGTAGTGGCTTGTTACGACGCAACGCTAATTGGATAAGTTGTTTTCTTGTTTTACTATTTCTAGATCAATACTGTTTCTAATTTTACTAACATAGTGTGGTGGAGGAATTCGTGATTGGGTGATAATCATTTTCACCCCTCAACTTTGCTTTAAAAATCAAACTCCCTCTCAACTTTGAACAATAATCATACTCCCATATAAATACATAATAAGAAAAGTATTTACGGAATATGACGAAACATTTTAATTTACAAAACATAACGAATCTTCATCTTTCACACAAAGTTTTTTTAAAAAGGAAAAATATTTTTTAATTAATTTTTTTAAATGATTAATTTTTAAAAAATTATTTTTTTACTTTCTTTTTTATAAAAATTAATTTTTTTAAATATATTTTTTAAAAATAAAAAATAATTTTTTTCTGCTTAAGGCTTAAAGAATTGGTTCAAAATTTTTTGTCAAACATGTATGTCTTGCTCAAGACTTAAAAAGTTCGCTCAAAATTCAGTGTATGAAAACTGTATGAAATGTGTATCGCGTTCCAGGCTTAAAAAATTCGCTCAAAATTTTGTGTATGAAAATGGTATGAAATTTATATCCGCTCAAGGCTTAGAATTTTGCTCACATTTTCATGTATAAAGTTCATGTGAGGTTTCTATAAAATTAACACAACTACAACAACACTGTATACAACTTTCATACAACATTCAGGACTTAAAATAATCGCTCAAAATTTTGTGTATGAAATGTGTATATCTTGCTCAAGGCTTAGAAAGTTCGCTCAAATTTTGAGTATGAAAAATTTATGAAATGTGTATATCTCGTTTACGGCTTAAACATTAGCTCAAAATTTTACGTATGAAAACGGTATGAAATGTGTATATCTCGCTCAAAACTTAGAATTTCGCTCACATTTTTTGTGTATAAAGTTCTTGTTAAGTTTCTATAAAATTAGTACAACTACAACAATACTTATACAGCTTTCGTACAATATTCAAGGCTTAAAATTCGCTCACAATTTTGTGTATGAAAACTATATTAAAAATTTCACTTACATCTACACATTTCATACAAAAAATTTTGAATTAATTTTTTAAGCCTCGATCAAAAAAAAAAATTAATTTAAAAATATAAAAAATTTCTTTTAAAAAAAATGAATTTTAAAAAATAAAATAAAATTGTAAAACATTAATTTTTTAAATTACAAAGTTAATTTAGAAAAAAATAAAAATTTTTTTTTTAAAAAAAAATATGTTTTTAAAAAAAAAATGAAAATCTGTCATGTTTTGTAAAATATCGTTATGTTTTGTATATAAGGAAAACCATCTATATATTTTGTAATAAAGAGTTTTAAGTAGGTACCTTATGTCATTTTCTTTTATCGTAATTGACTTTTTTAAAACTCTGTTTTACCCTTACATTATTAACTTGTCTTTTTTTATTTTACTTCTTTAAAATCATGATTTTTTTAATCTCTTTAATCTATGTAACAAATTTTCTATAAAAATATCAATATTATTTTCGAGGCAGAAAAAGAAAAATGAGAAATACAAGTAAATAGATAACTTAATTTCGTTTGGTAATGAAATAAATGAGAAGAATAAGAATTTTTTTTTAATAATAATAATCAAAACTTTGATATCTGTTTATACAAGTAAAAATAACAGGTAACAATAAATTTTTAAATATATTTCAATGCAGATAATAAAATAAAATAAAAACAGAGGTATATTCTATAACAAATTCCTAAAAGGTTACCTATTTATATATAAACTAGTCTCTATGTTCGTGCGTTGCACGAATATATCTTGCATGAAATACATACTTAAAATAATAAACTTTCAGTTTATAATACAGAACAATTTTCTTACAAATATAATACTTATAATTTTGAAGTACATAAAAAATTGATTGATATTATTGAATCAACATTTCACACGCTTTTGACCTATGTGCAATGTCTTTAAATGGAAACTCTATTTTTAAGATTTTGAAAAACAACTTCTACAACTACTCTAAAACACTTACGTTTTTCCTATAAGTTTGGCCAAATACCTTAACTCTCTAAAATAAGCATAAAAAATAATTTATGATTCTCAAAAGACTGACCAAATAGATTATTAATAATTATTTTTAAAAATTGTGTCAATTTTGTTAACCACCCATGTCCTTAGTCTACAATCGACTTTGTTATCGAAAACTTTATGTACTTCAAGTTGATTCTTGAATTCTATCCATTAATTATTTGATTACTGATTTCTCAATATAATTTTTATTTTTATTCAAATGTTAGACTTGAGAAAAAAGAAGTAATTCTTCCCTTACATGTACTCAAATTTCATGAAGTTACCTTATCCTTATATAATTTTTAAACTGCAAACGTTTATTTCTTTTTTAGTTTTTAATAAGAAGTCTATTCATCCGGAAGTAGTATTTCTTTAAAATTCTATTTATATTCTTTTTGCCAAACATTATTTCGAAAAATATTTTCATGCGCAACTTTCTTTTGTATGTTTTTTTCTATTTTATTGTAATAGTAGCATAATATTATTATTAAATATACTTTTTTCCATGGAAATTAATATACTTAGAAATTAACCGTACTTGCCAATGGCAAGATATTTCATATACTTTATTTTTTGGTTTTTAGCATTTATTTATTTTACAAAAAAATTAAGTTGATATCTATAAGGAAGGTATAATATTCTTAAAAGAAAAAAATTGGACCCTCTCTATAACGTTTAAAGTCGTTACATTATTTGGGAGCATGACTTCTATACCAAATAGGATTTAATTATATCCCAAGCAACTTTTGGAAGCTATTGGTTTCATAATTCTCTGAATAACCCCATCACGGATTGGAATCCCTACTTTGCAGGGATATATAATTTTATGTATAAAAGGCTTGGACTCTACAACAATTCAAACAATTGTACGTTTTTGGACATTAATATTGAAGAGATAATTTGAATATAGAGGGTATAAAAGTCGTTCAATATTTAAAGGATATTTTAGTCAACCAATATTTATATTCATGCTTTTAAAATAATATAGATTAATCACTGCAAGAAAAAATATATTTGGCAACAATTTCTTTTGTTATTGTCATAGATTGATTATTGTTGCAAAAAGTACTTTTGGCAACAAAAAAAAAATTGTTGCTTAGACTTTTCCCAACAGCTCTTATTGCAACAACGTGCAACAACCTTTTTTGTTGTTCTTAAAAATGCTTTAAAATAATAATCAATCTTATGTAACAAAGTTAAATTCTTTGGTAACAAAAAAGTTCATTTGCCAACAACAAAACTAAGTTGTTGCCAAATATTAAATTTTTTATTGCCATTTCCATACTTTCTTGTAGTGAATATAAATTATAATTTAAAGTATTCCATTAGTGACAACTAAAACTCATTTATATATTGACAATAGAGAATAAGAGAGAAGCGAAACTTAAATATATATATATGTACATATATACATGTATATGAAACTCAACATATATACATGTATATGAAACTCAAATATACATATATATATAACAGGTAATATGTATGTGTGTGTGTATACATGCATGTACATACAAAATATATATACTTAATCCATGTAATATTAAGATATCAATCATAAAAAGTAGCATTAGATTTAGTGATAAATTCATAAAATGATTATTCTACTTATAATATGAATTTAAATAAAAATTTATACATACCTAGGTTAAAAAATAAATTTTATATAATATAAAAAGGTATTTATATAGATGGGGGATTGAAAATGTCAAGGGTAAAATAAACATTGCATAGGATAAAGGGGAGAGAATGTCTATTGTTCAAAGTTGAGTGGAAAATTTAATTTTTAAAGCAAAGTTGGGGGTGAAAATCATTCTTCATTTAGTTTGTCTACGCATTAGTGACTTATTTCTTAACCTCAATATATACCGTTTGCGTTGAACCTCCAAATTCGTTCAATAATAGAACCTCCATTTTCGTTTACATCTTTGGAGCATCAGTTAAACTATTAAATTTCTATCGCATGTAATTGAGAGGATACGAATATATATAATGCAACTTCTTCTTTTTTGTCAATAAAGATACTTTATATGTATATAAAACTAGTTAACAGAGTTACTGCAGCTAGCAGCATTAGTGCTACACCAAGTAGCATCATAATTTACAAGTTTTGTAGAAAAAAATTACAATTTGGAATAGATTGTTTACAAGTAGTTCCTAAAATGTCTGCTCAAAACACTTCATTTGCAAACATTGGAGGAACTATAAAAAACTTCGGGTTAACAAAAACTTCCTCTTTTGCTCCTTGTTTTGCTAAGGCATCTGCCACTCTACTCTGTTCCCGGTATATGTGTTGCACCGGCGGCCTCCTTAGCTTCATTAGCAATGACCTGCAGTAAAAAATAATGGGTTTAAAAATTTCACGCCCATTGTTAAGCATATTAATTACCTCACTTGAGTCTATCTCCACCAGCAGTGATATGAGATTATTATCTAATGCCATTTGTAGCCCCTGTCTAAGTGCAAGAATTTCGTTCATGGTGTTGGTCATGCTGTGGATTGTTCTAGTGAATCCCATGACCCAGTCTCCATTAGAGTTTCTAATGGTGCCCCCAATACCCCCAATTCCGATTTTTGTGTCTGTTGAACCATCAGTATTGAGTTTGAAGTGACCCCTAGGAGGGGGTTCCCATTTTAAGGTGACTTCATTTCTCGTTGGTTTGCAACATGTTAAAATCCAAAAAGCAAATCGCTGGGGGCTTCAATTTTTTCGTAAATAGAGTATATATTATCTTCTTGCACCTAACTAATAAGACAAAGTACATTCTATGTTTTGATGATTGTCAAACTGCTGAAGAAATAGAGAGAGACCTGGTTCGCTATCTGCTCCTTCTGTACGTCGTACAGTCAACAACAACAGTTGTAAAGATGCATTGCCAACTGTACAACTGTACAGCAGTGCTGCGGCCCATGCCTTAAGTCAAACATGGGATGAGTGGTCTCTATCTCACCCACATGTTCCCCCAATATATATACAACTTGTTCCAACATATTGGGTATCACTTGAAAACTTAAACCATCTTATGCAAATCCTTGCCGCCACAAGTTCTCAAGTGCATGCTCTCAAGAATAAAGCCCTTCAGGTGAAGAACAGATCCGGACACCGCATTATGTCTATGTTCTTTAGGTTGTTGTGAGTCTTTGTCCATTTGTTCTTTAAACTGTAATCCTACTCTTATTTCAAGAAGCTGTTGTAGGTAGCTTAAATTCTCAGTAGTTGTTAGGCAGTTTACCTATTCAATCTATTGAATGGTACCCTTGGCTAGAGTTAGTCAAGTGTATTAGTTGGTTTGGCTAGAGTTAGTCCAACGTGGTTGTGTGCTTGGCTAAGGATAGTCAAGAGTTGTAGCTTACAATTGGTGTATTGTAAGGGTGAGGGATTTATTTGAGTTAAATTCCTAGATTGCAAGAGGTTGTAATCTAAAGTTGCTCAGTGTAGTGAAATCCTACGTGATAGATCGTGGTTTTTAATCCCTTGAGCAAGGAATTTTCCACAGTAAAATCTTATGTTTTTTACCTACTGCACTGTTTGAGAGAACTGGTAGACAATCATGTCTCTCCACATAATGTTTGGTGGACGCACTGCTATCATCAATTGGTATCAGAGAAGGTACTTTCCAAAAGGTTAACACCTAGAAAGAATTTGTGAAATGGCAGCTCCACCAAACTTGGAAGAAGGTCAATCATCCACTAAACCACCCAAATTCAACAAAAAATATTATGGGTGGTGGTAGACTAGGATGCATGACTTCATTATGGCTAAAGACTCAGAGCTGTGGGACATCATTTGTGATGGTCCTCATGTCCCTTTAAACTAAGATGGTAAGGCGGCAGCACCACTCGAAAACAAGGATAGAACACGTTGAGAAGCGAGACGGGGAAGAAGACGTGGAGAAGTTAACTATAAAGCAAAGAAGATTCTTGTACGCGGTATGGGAGCGAGATGAGCACAATCGAATCTCACGCACATACCTGTACTAAAGAGATCTAGAAAGCTCTCCAAACTGCCTCACGAAGGACAACGCGAGAAGAACTCCAAAATCGACATTCACCACTGGTATGAGGCTCAAAATGAAAAAAAGGTGAATCTATTCATGATATGCACACTAGGTTTACCTCTATAATCAATGAGCTCAACTCTTTAGGAGAATTCATCACAACTACCAAACTAGTGAGGAAGTTTCTTAGTGTTTTACCTGATTCTTAGGACAACAAGGTAAATGCCATCTATGTAGCCAAGGATCTTAGCAAGCTGACGATTGATGAACTCATTGGAAATCTCAAGACCTATAAGATGAAGATGACGCTGAAAAAAGTGGAAAAGAATGAAGTGAAGAAAAAAGGGGTCTGGTTCTCAAAGCTGTAAGAGAAGATTCGAGCAATGAGGAATCTGAAAAGGCCTATCTCACGCACAGATTTCATAAGATGATCAGGAAAAATGGGGGAACTCCCAAGATAGGAAGCTTCAGCAGAAACTTCAAAGGAAACGACTACTGCTGTCACACGTGTGGGAAACCTAGTCAGTTCATGAAAGATTGTCCTCAAAAGAAACAAGACAACTATAATAGAACTGGCTAGAGGAACCAGGTTCCCGATAGAAAGCTCAGAAAAAGAAGAAGTTGCTGATAAATGGTGAAGCAAGCGCTAGTCGCATGGGGAGATTCCTCTAGTGAATCAGAAGGCGAGGAGGACCAAGGGATCACATCAATGATGGCTATTGAAGATAAAGCAACAAAGTATGATTCAATCCTTGCACTCATGGCCCAATCAAATACAGATAATGATGATGAAGACAAAGAGGTCAACTTTCTTGAGGTGGAGAAAAACTTAAGAACTTACTCTCAGAATAAACTCATTATTATCAAGAATGTTGATTGATGCTTATCATGATCTGATTGCTGAAAAGAGTGAGTTCAATTATGTGATCGATGAGATAGAGCAAGAAAAGGACGACTTGTGTGTGTATTGAAGAAATGAAGGAATAAATTCATGAGACAAACCAACAAAACGTCATATTAGATAGTCAAGTAAGAGGAAGTGTGGAGTTTCTCTCAAAGGGAAAATATGAAGCAAGTGAGTCTCACTTGGAGCTTGAAAATAAGTTGAAGAAAGTAAAACTGTGTCTCACTGCTGAGATTGAGAAGAACGAGCAGTTAAAAGAAGATTTAAAAAGGGTCAAGTTCGATCTTGACAAAGCTCTCAAATGGACCTGGTCCTCCGATGTTATCACCTTCATGTACAAGACTAAGGGAGGAGATGGAAAAGGACTTTTTTTTAAGAAGGAGAATATGCCCTACAACTTCTACGGTAAATATATTTCCACAATGGAAAACTGGTTGTGCACTCATAGTGGGCAAACAGGCCATTACAAGGAGGCTTGTAAGGCAAGGAGTGAGGCTTTTCAGAGAAATGAGAACTATACCAAGAAGGGAGTTAGGATGGAAGGAGCCGGTCCTCTGAAGAGAACTGGTCAGAAGAGAATGGAGGGGAGCGAGTCCTCAAAAGAAAGGACATCAGAAGAGAAAAAATGTGGTGCCCATGTGGGCTAAGAAGAGTTTGATCCATCATTTCTATAACCACAAGAGACCCAAGCTGGTTTGGGTTCCTAAGTCAAATCAGTTACATCATTCACAGGCTTGGGGGAGAGAGAGAGAGAGAGAGGGCTACCAACGTGATTGATCCCAAGATTCATGAATTCAGCTAAAGAAATCTCTTCTCAAAGCCATCACATGAGTTTTTTTTTAATAAGCAGTCTTCTAGTGGTACCCAAAGCATCCACAAAGGGAACTACACACCTGATCTCTCTTTCTTGATTTTAAGAGATAATCCTAAACCTTGCATGATATGCTCATATAGATTACTGGAGGGACAAACATACAAAAGGGGAGGAAATGGTAGCACCTGGGCTTGGTGAATTCAATTGCTAAAGCGTCGGCATGAAGAATGGAAATCCTTGAAAGGCATCTGACAAGAATGGCTACGACAGTAGGAAAGGTATACATGCATAACAGGACCAAGATAACTCACACACAAGCAACACTGCATACTTCAGAGTCACTGCCTGATAGTTTCAAGAACATCATCCAGAGACCTGGTCTCTGTGACTCAGGTTAGTAGTCTCTTCAATGCTCACATATGATTGTTAAACTGCTAAAAATATTTCAAAACAGTCTAGTGACCTTTTTCGTCAAAATTCAAAATAATGTCCCATCCAACCTGTTACCCCTCCCCTGAACCAATCAGCTCTTCTTCTTTTCTACACCAATCTAAATTGCCATATCAGCCTTTATAACACCCTTCTTGTTTCTCTCTCTATTCTCTCATACCTTCAGACTGTTAATCTTCTTCTTTACTTCTCCCTCTTACACAAGTTTGTCTGAGCCACTTTATATACGCTTTTCGTGTCAAGCTTTTGCTAAGTATCACCAACTCTCTTTCGAACTAGATCAAGTGGATTCCAAGTTATCATTCTCAAAATACCCAACCTCCTCTAATCGAAACACAAATGCATCAAACCCAAAATCCCACTTACTAGGTGCTTCAAAAGAAAAGTTAGTCTCGAATATTGACTCTGACGAAGATATCCTACTGTGCTCTGTGTGAAATCAGTCCTCCAGGAGCTCGGAGCAAAAGGTGAATGAGAAAAAGAAATTGAAGGGAAAAGGAAGAAGAACGTACTCTGATAGAAAACATATTGCTCAGAAGCCTCCTAGAACGAAAATACTAGCAAAACAAGTGAGAACAGGGTCTTCAACATGTGAAACAAATGAATCTGATGAAGCAAGCAATTCATCCACTGCAGGAAGACAGAGTAATGAGGAAGTTGAGGACAATGAGGAATCTCCTTCTTTGAGAGGTAACTCCAGAAAGGCGATAGATAGTGGAAGGGAAAGTCATTTTAGCACTATGACTGAAAGCAACCAAGGTAAAAAATCATTAAATAAAAGCAGGAAAGAGATGAGACGAGGGGAACGTTATACTCAATTTCCTCCACAACAAAAGAGGAAGATGACTACCAATGAGATACTTGATCCCTCCAAGAGACAAATAAGTGACATTGATACAAAGGGAGGAAAAAAAGTCTGAAAAAGGAAAGTCCTATTTGGAAGGCTTTTTTTAAATGAAAGAACTGAAGGAAATGGTGGAATTTCAAAACTGGATGCATCTCTTTACTCCACCCGCACCCAAAGGTATACGAGGCTGAGGTAATTGAGCTATATGAAAAATTATGCCGGATCGATGATGGTACTCTGGCCCTAACTGTGAATGGGAAAGAGTTTGTATTGACCGAGTCAATACTTTCGAGTAGTTTGCGAGTAAAAACTAATGGGGTACGATCCGTAGCAGGAAAGGGATCCACCAAGTTCAAGAATGTGATAGTTAAGGATGCAAAGTTTGCAACCAAAGCAAGTCTTTCCAAAAGAGAGCTCAAACCTGAGTACCAACTGGTTTTTGAATTTGTTAACAAGGTGCTCTTGCCAAGAACTGAAGAATGCTTTACTGTGACACTGATAGACCTGGTCCTTGTGGAAGCTCTGAAACTATTTGAATTGATCAACTTACCCACAAAATGCATCATGTTTAGAGCGGACGATCAAGGTGCGAGAACAAAGGTAAGTGCAAGTCCGGTCTTCCCCATGGGTTCTTTCTATCTAAGGTACTTGCGCTCTTTAAGGTGAGAACGGGAAAAGCCACTATGGGGACAAAGGAGCACATGTTCTTTCTGGCCACCTTGGAAGTCTGCGAGTATGTGCATAAAGAATTAGGTGTTGACAATCCTTCCACTATCTCGCTTTTAATTGAAGCCTAAGAAGCAGCAAATGCAAACATCCAACAACTCAGAGCAGAAAACACCCTTCTCAAAGCTCAATTGACTAAACAAATGAGGAACTATGATTCACAAGACGAAATTAAAAATCTGCTGACTGAAAGGGATCAGTTGAAGGTCACAATACATGCGCTCAAAGATCACATAATGAAGGATCAACACGCTAACTGTGAGAGAATTGACAAGCTCCTTCAAGCACTAAACCTACTGAGTGATCCTTCCTAGTCCTTGTCCTTCCAAACCTATCATCCTTTTTTCTAAATCTTGTTGTTGATAACTCTTTTTGGGATCTTCCCTGACTTGTGACACAATTGTAGTTTAAACTATTATATTTCTGCACTGAATTAATTACTATCTGTGTGTTCTTGCTAATCTTTATTAGGCAATCTTTCTGTCTTTGTGCTTTATTGCTAGCCTGCTCTTCTTTGCACTGTTCATGATGTGTTGCCCCAGTGGTTGCGAGTTAATATAATTGAGCTTCTTACTGGTTGTACCTTACTTACTTTTTGATGATGCCAAAAAAGGAAAGATGAGCAATGCTGTTATTAAGGGGATTGTTCTGTGTGCATCACCACTGATGAGTGATTTGGTCCTCCAGTCTGTGTTTGAATCCTGTTGCTAAGATGTATTATGCTTTAAAACTGGTCTATGTTACAGGGGGAGCAAGTGGGACTTGATTCTCAGGGGGAACATTGTGTCAAAGTTTGTCATCATAAAAAAGAGGGAAATTGATAAGACAAAGTACATTCTATGTTTTGATGATTGTCAAACTACTGAAGAAATAGAGAGAGACTCGTTCGCTATTCGCTTCTTTCCGTACGTCAGACACTAACAATAATTGAAGATGCATGTGCCTAATCAGATAACTGTACAAAGAATCTTTGCCGCGCCCATGCCTTAAGTTAAACATGGGATGAGTGGTCTCTATCTCACCCACATGTTCCCCCAATATATATACAACTTGTTCCAACATATTGGGTATCACTTGAAAACCTAAACCAACTTGTGCAAATCCTTGCCGCCACAAGTTCTCAAGTGCATGCTCTCAAGAATAAAGCCACTTGCAAGCTGAAGAACCTGATCCAGACACCAGATTATGTCTATGTTCTTTAGGTTGTTGTGAGTCTTTGTACATTTGTTCTTTAAACTGTAAACCTACTCTTCTTTCAAGAAACTATTGTAGGTAGCTTTAGGTAGTTGGGCGATTTACCTTATTCAATCTATTGAGTGGTATCCTTGGCTAGTAGTTAGTCAAGGTGTTAGCTTGTTTGGCTAGAGTTAGTCAAACGTGGTTGTGTCACAAGGGTAGTCAAGAGTTGTAGCTACAATAGGTGTATTGTAAGGATAGTGGATTTATGTGAGTTAAATTCACGATTACAAGAGGTTGTAATATAAAGTTGCTCACAGTAGTGAAATCCTACGTGGTAGGTCATGGTTTTTAATCCCTGAGCAATAAATTTTTCACGGTAAAAATCTTATGTTATTTACCTATCAAGATCGTCCGAGAGAACCCAGAGACAACCAGGTCTCTCCATATACTGTTTTGTGGACGCACCGCTATCATCATTAACCTTGTTATGCTTTTGCCAATGGGCCTGCATAAGTGGTAGTTAAAAGTTAAAGCTTCTTCAAAAGAAAATCTCCCTGCACCTTGAGATGTGCAAGTTCATACAAACTTAATAATCTCTAGAAATCATTAGCAAGGTTATCTAGAATTTTCAGCACGATTTGTGAATTTCTTGAAACATCTGATTAATCATCATCATATTATTTTTGAAGAAATATGTCACATAGTTGCTGATAATTTTTGATGAGTACAAGGACAAACTACATAACGACATTCATGAATGCCAAGGAAATCTCTTTTTTTTTTCTCTGCTAAGCAAGAATGACCTTTTACAAGTGGATATGAAATTTGAATTTTTGGAAGGTAATTTAAAAATAAAAATAAAAAGTATTTAGCAAGCAACTTTGGGGAAACAGGAGTTTGCAAAATGACAGGACTTGTTTTACGAAATCTATACGAGTGCAAGTCGCAAAGATAAAATACATCAAAAATTGATAGATACCAGACATTTTCTGGGAGTCATTCCTTTGAATATATATTGTCAAGTTATTACCACTTCTAGAAGTGAAGCAAATTTTATTTGGGCTGTATGTACATGGGACATTCTTTTCTTTATCAAGGACCACTACTTTTTTGAATTACTTTTTTTTCAACTGCCCCCAACCCCGCGGTCCCCATCCCTTGCGGAAAAGAATTCTTCAAATTTTAAGGGTGCTGCGACGATTCACATGGTCTTTGGAGGTGGTGGATATATCTTCTTCTTTAAACTTTTACTTAAAAATATTAATTTTGTGCCCTACTATATATAATAGTGGAACTTGAATTCAAAAAAAATTCTTATGCCAAGAGTATTCAACAACTTATATATAAATAAAAAGAGTTTACTTTTACCTTATTTTTATATATATACTACTATAATTTTCTGATACAAAGGGAGTTCATTAATTGAATCCCGATCCTTGCACCCCTATGCTCCGCGCCTTTATATAATTTTCTAGACGTTTATTTCTGTATGAACATTGAGACCTCCAACTAAGTACTCATTCTCTTTTAATTTATGTAAATTTACTTGACTGAATATAAAGTTTAAGAAAAATATGAAAACTTTTGAAATATTTGATCTTAAAGATTTCACAACATGTGTGTGATATATTGTAAGGTTTTTAAACCTTTGGCCTTAAACCTGTTATAAAATTTGCATTTCATAAAAACTTATAACTTAAAATAAAATGAGAAGTTTAAGTTAAATTCTATTAAAATTTAGAAAGGATGATTCTTCTTTAAATGAACTAAAAAGGAAATAAGATCACATACAAAACTGAAATGAAGGGACTAAAAAACAGAAAAATTAGGTTCATGAATCATGAATAGATATTGTGCAAATGTACAAATGCGCATGCTCTTTGATGGGGCCAGTTCTCGTCTATTGCCTGTCCTTGATGACTAGACTCATTAATTTCCTTTTTGAAAAGGTCTATATAATCTACGAAGTCCTGAAAGAAAGAAAAGTGTTGAGAGTGCGAAGCAGCAAACATGAGTGACAGAGGTGCAAGCAATACAAGAGAAACTCGTGTGGATTCAAATGAGGGTAGACAAGAAGAAACTGGTGGCCAAGACAACAATGATAGGAGCAATAGAGGAAGGGTATTACCACCTCAAAGGGGAAAAATAAAGAAAAAGATTATGGAAGATTTATGGGGTTCCTTGTCTAGTCCAAGGAATCCTCCATCTACTCAGGCTAACTCATGAGCCTTTTTCATCTTCTTTAAGTGATTCTTGCTTAGGGGTCACCTTTATTTTGTGTTTTCGTATGCTACTTCTCTTTTCATGTACTCATCTGCTTGTATCTTGTAAATATATGTCAATGATAACTTGAAATTCGCTTCCTCTATCGAGATCCTCTCCTCTCTCTCTTTAATTTACTATTTTTGTCACTTATGCGGTCTTCAGAATTCACTGATGTCTGTCCGATTAGTTCGAATTTGTGTCTTGTGCGCTCCTCGGAAGAAAAGTATTTTCTCTAAACTCAGTGGTCTGACTACTGCTTCGGATTCACTCAGAGGCAAATCTTGCATTTGAACATTATGGGTTGAATCAGCTTTAGGTTCTTTATCATCCCATGTCATTTGATTTAGTAAGTTCAAATTTATCATTTTTATTCATTTAATGAATTTTCTGACACGTGTACAATGTCCGCACAAAAGTTATTAAGTTCATATGAACTTATAAATTATATGGTACATCAGCTCCTCTGCATCGCGCAAAGCCCTAATAAAAAGAAGTGTGTCTGATCTGAAGTTAACACCTTAAAGAATAGATAAATCATACCCATCCCATCACATACTCAGTGGTCTCTATTCTTGTTAATTACTTAAGGGGTCGTTTGGTAGGTAATAAATTATCCGATTATAATCCGGGTAATTTTATCCCATTGGATTATTTTATACATCTAAAAGGTATAAAATAATAAAGTATGGGTTATTTC
>NC_081345.1:22714875-22744877 GCF_029784015.1 Lycium ferocissimum
TAGGTCATATGGGAGAACAGAATGTTTGGATTTTTAGTTTTAAATCTTTTCCTCTATCATTTCTTAATAGACAAATAACGTATTTGCAATAATACATATTATCAATAAAACTTTCTCATCATAGATGCAAGGAAGACAACGAATAGACACCCAACAACAGAAGAAATTAAAAAATTACATCCAAAAGGAAATCCGACCTCTGCTACATAAAAGGAATATCTGATCAGGAACAGTAGATTAGGGTTTTCTAGAAATTTTGTCGAACACTCTATGGATCCTAACAAGCCCTATCTCATAAAAGAGAAAGCTAAGCAAACAAACAAAAAGAAGAAGAAGAAGAAGAAAGGAAGCAAGCAAAAGAACCCAACAGATAATCGGACGAAGCAGCACACAATAGCTCAGCAGTACAATGGAAAAAAGGCCAAAAAACATTGAAGAGAGAGTTCAGAAAAAATTTAAGAACAACAATGAATTTATTTGAGCCATAAAATTGGTAAATTTGAAGAAAATTAGGGCAACAGGCAGAAGCATACCTCAAAATGTTGACGGCGAAGAAGAAGATGGACACTTCCAGAGCAGCATAAATTCACGGTGAACACGAAGATGGACACTTCCAGAGCCTTTTTTTTTTAATATGGAAAGACCATTCCAGAATTTCAAGCGGTATGTGTCATTTAACACGTGGAACCTAATGGGAACACAAAGGAGAGTTTATCATTTGCCCTCATTTTTTGATTTATATATATATATATATATATATAGTATATATAAAATAAAAAGAAGCCCCACAGTCATGAGATCCTTTTGAGGTGGTTTGGTAAGCAGGATAAGATTGGATATTCGGATTAAAGTTGAGACTAATTTTATAAAGGTAAAAATTTACCCAGATTAATATCTTTATGTGTTTTTGAAAAGCTTCACTACAAGAAAGTATAGAAATCGCAATAAATTTTTTTATATTTAGTAACAACTTAGTTTTATTATTAATAAATGATTATTTTGTTGTCAAAAAATTTAATTTTGTTGCCATAGTATTAATTGTTGTTGCAAAAAGTACTTTTGGCAACAAAATAAAAAAAGTTGTTGCACGTTGTTGCAATACTTGTTGGAAAAAAGTTAAATGCGAATAAAATATTTTTTTTTATCGCTAAAAGATCTTTTTAACAATAATTAAAATATGACAACAAAATTTTTTTTATTGCCAATTATAGTTTTTCTTGTAGTGCTTGTTGACCTTTCCTTTTAAAGTTAAAATAACATTAAATCAAGGATTCTATTTGAGAGTGATGAAGTCAAGTGGTGCTACGCCTACAATAGCTGGTCCCAAAAATAGGATTTTTTTTTTTTTTTAAATAAAGCTGAACATCATTCAATCGCTAGTCAATATTATTTTCAATTCATTCCAATCAGTATCTGTGTTTTTAGACTTATTTAAGATCTTTATTATACAAAAAGCTTCATTTTGTAACTATGGTTATTAGGACGCTTCAAGCAATAATTCTTGGAATTAATTCATCGAAAAGGCAGAAAAAAATCTTCCCTTAATGTTAATGGTCGTCAATCATCCTCGGTTAGTTTACTAATTTTCCAGCCAACAATAATATTCTCTGGCCCCGCCGTGTACGAATTACTTCATTGCTCACGTTAATTTTCAGTTCGTTGAACTTGAGGTCTGAAAAGAACATTATAACTAAATTTTGTTCAAAAAGTGAACTGCACTAAGATCCAAGTTGATAAATTATCATCAAGTAAATTGAGAATTGAAAAATTCTTGGTCTACCTTTTTCTAGTAATTTTTACATTTTCCCTTGCTTTGATGGAGTGTGGTCCAATTTGTTTCTGAAATTAGCAAACAGCAGTATAATGCCCCATGTCTTTACTTGGGCCCAGTAGCTGTAAGTGGTGAAGGCTGCTGGCCAAAATATAATATTATACTCCACTAAGTTCCATTTAAAGCATAAGATTGAAGAGGGACCCGTTTGCCAGAGAGGAAAACAAAAGTGGTAACGTCACATAAATGACCTCATCTTCATGGCGTCATCGTGTTGTTCTGTTACTAGTTACTCCCACCAATCTGCTTTACCTGACAATGTTTTCTTATGATTGTTGCACGGAATGGGTGGTTACAAGGCATATAAGAAGATTTTCCGTTTTTTGTATTCTTGTTAATCGTGCATTAAAAGCTTAAAGTAAGGATCTAACTCCTACTTCCTCAGACTAGTGAATGATTGACACACGACACGTTGGAGAGCAGAAGCTAGGACTCAATGGTCAAGCTCGAGACCAAACAAAATACTATCAAGGAATAGCCAAGAGTTGTGTGAAAAGGTTCGTAACCCAAGTTATATATTCTGATGTTATATATTATGATGAAATTTTGAGAGCGAACAAGGGCCAATTGGTCAACATATGCGAATCAGCTTGATTGGGGACACATGAAGGGAGTCATTTTTTTAGAGCTAAATTGAAATCCTACTTGTGCTAAAATTGAAGCCTGTTCCAATTAAGTAGGTCTTGGGAGTATTTTACTCCTCTGGTTTGTAAATATGTTTTTAAACAATGGAAAGGCATTCACTCTAGAAGCCGATGAGCTAAATAAAAAAAAAATGTGAATCACCTAATATTGCAACGCGCATTCTATGATACATATAGAATGAGATGTGATTGAAATAGCAATAAGCATGATTGTTAACTTGTTTCATTAGCGAAGAAGGGAAAGACATACTAAGCATCGATTCCACATCATATATTATAAGCATATGTGAAAGGATAAGGTCCTTATTAGGGACTATATTCTCTGTTTGCTTTAATACATGTCATTACATATTTACATAGATGATCTTAGAACATACCGTCCATCATGTGGGGCCCTACAAGCCTGCATAGAGTTGTTTGTTTCTAATAGTAATAAACTCTATTAGTACAAAAGTTCATATGTGGAACAAGAAATGATGATAAGCTAGCCTTGTGGAAGTATCTTTTTCTTGTCTTCATTGAAAGGAGAAGTTAAAATTTTGCCTAACTGCTCACATGCCATGGTCTTCACTGACTTGTGCTCTTTGGGAAACACACTCCCATCCTTAGGCTTAAAAGGAAACACCCCATTGCTTTTCTCACCTCCTCCATCATGTCCCATGCCTTCTTTTCCCTTTGGTAATTTGCCTCCTTTATGTGTTGCCATCTCTCTCTCTATATGTGTTTTATGAGCTTTATAGATTTTAGTGTTTCTGAATGTTGTTTATATTTCAGTCTTTCAAGTCATTATATAGATGAAGGGAACATAAGCAGCATCTTCGTCAATCTTCTACTTTTTATTTGGTGGAAATTTAGGTAACACTAAAAGAGAACGCTTAATTAATATTGACTAGTATCTCTTATGGAATATTGTGCGTTTTCATGCTGATTTTGACCTCCAATTCTTTTCTTAACATTGTCAAGTAGACCATAAGTTGAATGGTATCTTTTCTTCTTTTTTTGACCTCCCTGATGAAAGTGGCCGGTGACATTTTCGATTTGGCTCGAAATAACTACTTTCTGTTAGTACCTCCACTAACGGTATTTCGAATAGAGTACTGTCACAATTCGAAGTTTAAGAAATTTTTATAATCATATTACAAAAAATATTTTTATGCATAATAATTTTAAAATTGTAAACACATAACACCGGATTGGTTTGATTTCGATTTGACTTTTTTTTTTTTTAGTTAATACTAAACCAAAACAATTCTGATTGGGCTTTTGAATATCAATCTAAATCAAACCAACCATTAATTGATTTTTTTTTTCCCGGTTTAATGTGATTTATCAATTTTCTTTGAACACCCGTACTTATTGGTATCCTTATGGGCTGGGGCTGATTCTTTTAAACTCACTTGAAGAAATCATTTACTTAATCTTATTATCTTAGTTATAAGAATTGGTAAAGCTGTACAATGCAAAAATCATGAATGTAAATTTTGGTAAAGCCAAAGGCATCCACAAGAATTATTGGACTTTCTACTCTAAGACTATTAAAACAAAATTGTTTTGAATATAGCAGTAAATACAAAAATCATGAATGTAAATTTTTGTATAGCCAAAGCCAAAAGGGATCCACAAGAAAATATTGGAATTTCTACTTTAAGAAGATTAAAATAAAAATTGTTTTGAATATGCACTTGGAATTTAGAAAAACATGTACGTTATAACTATATCATCGATACTCTTGTACATGGATATTATGGTATAATCTAATTAAAAAATGAAAGATATTATAGTATTGGGTTACACACATAATTACAAAAAAAAAAATTTTTTGCTAGAAAATATGAATTAATACTTTGCAAGATATTTAGTTTTAATTACCTATTAAGTGACATAATTGTGTAAATATTTTTTGTTGTGCGTCGATATGTGGATACTATTTTTCTATTTTTGTGTTATAATTTACTTGTTTTATTATTTATTTTTGCCAATATGACTGATCAGTAATTAAGTGCTAAAAGACACGTGCTAATAGAAATCAGTATCCAGCATGATAATGATACAGATAAAAGTAGCTTTTTGATATAAAATATGATTGCTTATAACTGAAAGCAGTTAAAGAATATATTTTAATTAGATTAAAGGAATTGGTATAGGTTCGAATATACGGTAATATAAAATATGATTGCTTATAACTGAAAGCGTATATTTTAATTAGATTAAAGGAATCTTGAAACTCTACTCTGCAAATAATTAACGGGCATCTAGCTAGCTAGAAAAATTTTATTGGGTAAAGATAATATATATTGTAATAGGTCACTATTTGTTTAATAGTCTAATTGACCCTTAATTGTTTCCTACGAAAAATTTTATTGGGTGAGGCACCCTCCCCTTATGACAAGTGTTTTTCTGGCCCCACCTTGTCAGCACACTCTTTCTTTCACCTTCATTTCTCAATTTCCCCTCCATTCTGCTATTTTGTTTTTCTTCTTTTCGTTCTTCTCTTTTATTTTCCAACACCCCTTTTGTATTTTTAATTTATATCTCCCCTTTTGTTTTCCTGTGTTTTCAAATATACATGTCATCCTTTTGGGTTGAATTTTAGACTTCAATAAATTAAGGAGGGCGAGAGTGTATTTGTGAGCCGTTCTATAAATTCGGTGTATTAATTAGAAAATCGACATTATATATACATAATAAAATAATTTTGACTTTGAAAATACAACATCAAAATTTGTGACATAAATTCGGTTATTAATTAGAAAATTTACACGGTTGTGTTCTTAAATTGTATTGGAGTCATAATTTAATGAATTGACTTAGGCTAAGATACTTAAATTGTTATGAAGTAGGTGGATTATTTTGTGTCTCAGACTTTGCATTCATTTATCTTTAGAAATAGCATTTTTTTCCGCTAGACAAAGTCAAAGTCTTTTCTGCCTTCTTCCACCTTTTTCCGCTCGAGATTTTTAGTATTAGCCTAATAATCACCTGGTTGGAGCTATAGTACTGGCTTTAATGAGTATGAAATTAAAATTACGTTTATAAATATTTATTAGATTGAAAGGGGTAAAAATGTGGGATTTGTTGATGTGACAATTTAAATCATTGAAAATATTCAGTGTATTGGAAGGGTGAGTTTCCGGTCATTGTGACTTTTACGTTACTATAGTAAGAGTTTTGTGATTTTTATGTTACAATTAAAGTTATATGACTTTGATGAGAAAAAAAGCATAATCATGTGACCTTTTATAAAATTTATATACTCTTAATAAAAGTTGTACCCCCAACTAAATCAACTAAAAAAATTATTCCTTGTACCTCAGAAAAAAACTGGATCTTTAAGATATTTTGTTTCACACCTCTAGAAATTAAACCAAACCCCAAGGATACCTAAAAGTGGTCGTTTGGTAGGTAGCCAAAATTATCCCGGGATTATAATTCCGGGACTAATTTATCCCATCTCTTGGGATTATTTTACACTACTAGAAAATCATGATTTTCCGACAGCTATTGTAGTCGGAATGTAGTCGGCATATAAGGATTTCCGACTCCCTACTGACCATTTCAGGTAGTCGGGAAATGGATGGTCGGAAAATGTTTTCCGACTACAATAGTCGGCCGATGTAAAATAAGAGGCGACTACAGAAATTTAAATATTCCGACTACAGTAGTCGGAATATATAGTCGGAACATTAATAAAATAAATATTTAATAAATGTATATATTCCGACTACGGTAGTCGGAATATTTAAATTATTAAATATTGATTTTATTAATGTTACACACTGTAGTCGGCATTAGATTATTAATTATTTATTTAATTAATATTCCGACTATTAGGATCGCAAGTTTTAATTTTCTGGAAATATTATTATGTAAATCCCGACTACAGTAGTCGGAAATCTTAATTTTCTGCAAACTTTTTTTTGAATTTTCCGACTACTGGAGTCGGAATTTCCCATTCTTTTTACAACAAATTGTTGTTTATTAGTTGCACCTGCTTACAAACACAACACTATAGAACCAAACAACCATAACAGTTGCAGCAACCAATCAAACATGAAGAAATAGTCTAAACATTCAAACATTTGAAACTTCCCAAACAAACATCAATTCGAAATAGTTTAAACATCCCAAACAAACAACTAAGAGAATTCAAGTCTAAAAGTCTAAACATCACAATTAAAAACAATAACCAGCAACTACAATCTAATTGTCATCGGATTAGGTCTCTTCCTCGTCATCAGACATGTGCTTCATCATAAACTTCTCGATTTTAGCAAGCTTAATTAGCATCAGAAGTTTCACACTTTTTCTTCAGCTCTGCAATTTCCCTGTGCATCGCTTCCATCTCTTCCATATTTTGCGAAGTAGGAGCATTGGACAAGAACGGCGAAGGCCTAGACGAGGAACGCAAAACTCCAAGCCCGTAGACTCTACCTTTGCTTGGACCACCTGCCACATGTGTCCATATTGAAGTCATATCCGTGAGCGATGGTCGGACTGAGGTACCATCCTCTGAAGCAGGCTGGGTCTGACGCCAATCTTCCAAACCTTTTTGAAAGCCTTCCTGAAAAAAAAAATCATTATATAAATACATTTTCTCAAGTTACTTACACTAAAGGCAAAATGAAGGCTGGAGAAATTAAATGTGGTTTCTTATGTGCGACAAAAGAAATATCAAGTAGAATAGCTAAACAAGCAACTGACATTTTCAAATTATATACCAGTAATAATAAATAAGTAGCAGCCATTTGATATAGCACCAACTGAAATTTTCAAATTATATACCAGTAGTAGACATTTTCAAGTATACTTTGATAGAGCACCAACTGAAAATAATGCTGAAGGTTGGTTAAAAGGCTCCTTATAAGTATACTTTGTATCCCCATGATTTATCTTGGTGTCAAGCTTCTTGTATCACTTTTATCTTAGTAAAGCAAGCTTGATGAATCCTTGTTGGATTCACTGTTGTCAACAAGTTCTTATAGGCAAAACCGATGTACTTGTCTAAACATTTAATATGAAATCAGATTTGAAGGTACTATTTATATCTAGCATTTCTATTGTCACCATCATTGTTGAATGAAATATACTATCATTTATAAGCTTCTTAAACAGAAATGTCAGCCCCACAACATCAGAAAGGTCTCTGCATTTATTTTGGTGTTATTTCAAAATTAAGTTTTAAGATCTTACATATGTCTCCTTAGCACGTGGCTCGACCCATCCTTCTCTTGTACCGCCCCCCTTCTTCTTCTTATGTGTCTCCTCGAAGACCTCAAAAAGAGGCACTGTCTCTCCCCCATTTAACTTTCGCTGCAAAAAAAATAATAGTTGGATAAAACTTTAATCGTATTTAGACAATTTAAAAGGAGGAAAATTTATTGGCTAAATTACCAGTCTTCGTTGGTGCGAAACTCATGGAACCTCCGGTGTGCAACGAGCCACCCTTTTGAGAGGCTCGGGCATTCTTTGCTTTTTCACTCTTCTTCTTAAATTGAGGAGTGTTCCAATACACCAAATATTTAGCCCACACATCAGCCCGCAACCATTCAGGCTTCTTATTGAGATCTCTGGCATTATACAGGTGTTCTTTAATCCGCAAAGTTAACTTCTTCTCGAAAATGGTATAGATTTCATTTTCATAACGAGGCTGCCATGTACACTTTGTCTGCAAAATACACTTTGGTCAGTTAGGTACCAGTCACCAACAGAAGATTCGTGAGCATTGCTATGAATCATATTTGCATAATACATCCTGTTCTTTCTAATGTCAAGTGCTATGAAGAATCTTAAACTGTTTTCTTTTAAAGTCCTACTTCACATTTAGGTACACTTGTCCTTGAAACAATCAGTCAAGCTACGCAAAATCCATATATACATCCCTACTAAAGGTTACTAAGACTTGTTTTGAGAAAAGAAGCATATAAAGTGGTCTCTTTAGGCTTATAGTTAACAAGTTATCATATTGAAATTACCATGCTAACCTATTTGACCCAAAACAGAGTAAATAAACTATTGCTTGAGGAATGAAGAATAATGAGACAGAGAGGTGAAGTTTAGAGGTTGTGCTTCTCTACCATACTAATGGTTCCCTGCTTCATCGCTACCATCTCTTCCATAGTCTATCCATGTGTATGTAGTTATGTTTGGATAGTGATAATATATATATATTTTCTATTGATAATAAACATACATAAGTTTGTCCGTATGGATATATATATATATATATACTTGGAAAACACGATTAATATAACATTGTAATTTATCCATATCTGAAACTTTATCATATTCGTGTTTGCTACGAATACAAAGTCGGCCTGAATTTATTAATACTTTTTAAAAGAGGAGACTTGTTTAAAAGGAAACTATTTTCCAATCTTAAAACAATAGCAATGTTTAAAAGCCTTTCAATTTTAATTCGATTAATTTAAAGGTATAAAATACTTATTATTTTTTATCAAATTTTGATTTGGATAATTCTAATTCTTATTAAATTAATTTTACATGTTTAAAACAAAACAAAATAGCAAAATGAAGGCTGGAAACGAAGAAATACTATTTTTTAATTTTTGGTAAATATTCTCTTTAGATCATTTTACTTGTCATGTTGTCTTTTGCATTATTTTTTAAGGAAACATTAATTAGAATTATAATTTGACTAATTTATCTTATTCATTATTTGATCTCCATTTGATATTAATCTCTTTTCACATTTATTAGAGTAAGAATAAAAATGAAAAAGTAATTAAATTCTATCTCATTTAAAAAATATATATATATTTTAAGTATATTTATTTTAGTAAACATAACAAATAAATGACATTTTAACAAATACGGTATAAATATTGATTAGATCACCAATATAAGAAAATAATGCTGAAATTGTATGTATTTGGTTAAAAGAAAAGCAATAATATGGGGTTCATATTTTTTGTTGTGCATCCCCATTATTTATCTTGGTGAATCAATTGACTTGTGTCACTTTTATCTTATTATTTGATTTTTTAATATATGGGGTAAGACATTGCTTGTTTTTTAATATATCCTTTTTTTTCATGAGTTTGGAGAGGGTTCCACTTTTTTCAATATTGCTTGGTATTTTTAGTATGGGGTCTTATTTTTTTTAAGAGTGAAAAGCCGATGCATATAGTAGAAAAATAAAAATATAATAAAGAAATCAGATTTTAGAAGGTTGGTAATATAAATCATAAAATGTCATTTTTTTGCCCTTAAATAAAAAAGTGGGTGGGACCACATCATTTTTGAATGAAAAATGCTATCATTTATAAGCTTCTTCTATATTGTAGTAAATGTATATATATATATATATATATATATATATATATATATATATATATATATATATATATATATATATATATATATATATATTATGTTCAAAACACGATTAATATAACATTATAGTTTGTGCTTACACTTTATTATAGTAGTGTTTGCTACGAATACAAAGTTGAAAAAATTTATTAATACTTTTTAAATGAGAAGACTTATTTAAAAGGAAACTATGTGTCTCCTTTGAATAAAACTCAAATTTAAGAGGATACTTTGAATTTTAATTCGATTAATTTAAAGGTGTAAAA
Source organism: Lycium ferocissimum (assembly GCF_029784015.1). Taxonomy (NCBI): domain Eukaryota; kingdom Viridiplantae; phylum Streptophyta; class Magnoliopsida; order Solanales; family Solanaceae; genus Lycium; species Lycium ferocissimum. The sequence goes on from NC_081345.1 coordinate 22,724,949, forward strand.
TATTCTATTGTTAATGTATGTAAAAACAATACTTATTATTTTTTATCAAATTTTGATTTGGATAATTCTAATTCAAATTATTATATTAATTTTACATGTTTAAAATGAAACAAAGTAGAAATTTGATTTTCTATTTAAATGAAGAACTACTATTTTTTAATTTTTGGCAAATATTCTTGGTTTAACTCATTTTACTTGTCATGTTGTCTTTTACACGGTTTTTTAAGGAAACGTTAATTAGAATTATAATTTCACTAATTTACCTTATTAATTATTTGATTTCCGTTTAATATTATTTTTCCTTTTATGACATTAATATTGTATGATATTTTAATATGGGGTGCACTTTTTTTTTTTTTTTGACATTGCTTTTTTTTTATATATAATATGGGATCCCAAATATTGGTTGCACCAGTATATTTAGCCCACACAATGGACGACGGACGACGAACATTTTAGTGTTTGATTTTTTAATAATGCTTCTATATAGTTTAAATGGGATGCAGGTTTTTTTTTTTTTTTTTTTTTTTTTACATTGTTTGTTTTTTTAATATGGGATTCACTTTTTTTTTTTTAATTTTTTTTATATTGCTTGATTTTGTTAATATAGGGTATGAGTTTGGAGATGGTGGGTTCATTTTTATTTTTTTTAAATATTGGTTGGTGTTTAATATGGGGCCCACACTTTTTAAAAAAAATATTGGTTGGTGTTTAATATGGGGCCACTTTGGACAACGGACGTTAAGCATGGGTCTAAACCAGTTTAATTAGTCACGTTTCAAAAATGCAGAATATAAATATTTTCTATAGAACTTCATATTTTTTGAACGTAAAATAATGTGCATAATACATCCTGTTTGAATTGTCGTTTTAGGGATTGTAAAGTGCCCTGAAATTACATGAATATTGTATGATATTTTAATATGGGGTGCACATTTTTTTTTGGACATTGCTTTTTTTTTTTTTAGTATGGGATCCAATTTTTTTTTTTAAATATTGGTTGGTGTTTAGTATGGGGCCCACACCTTTTTTTTTAATGGACGACGGACAACGAAGCATGGGTTTAGTGTTTGATTTTTTTAATAATGCTTCTATATAGTTTAAATGGGATGCACTTTTTTTTTGACATTGTTTGTTTTTTTATTATGAGATTCACTTTTTATTTTATTTTTTATATTGCTTGATTTTGTTAATATGAGGTCCACTTTTTTTTTTTTTCGTGAGTTTGGAGGTTGTGAGTTCCACTTTTTTTGCTTCTTTTTTTTTTTAAAATATTGGTTGGTGTTTAATATGGTTTTTTTTTTTAAATATTGATTGGTGTTTAATATGAGGCCCACATTTTTTTTTGTGAACAACGGACGGCGAAGCATGGGTCTATATATAGTTTATTTTTAAATATTGATTGGTGTTTAATATGGGGCCAAAACAGAGTAAATAAACTATTACTTTTAAATATTGATTGGTGTTTAATATAAGAATAATGAGACAGATAGTTGAATATTGATTGGTGTTTAATATGGGGCCCACACTTTTTTTTGTGGACAACGGACGACGAAGCATGGGTCTAAACCCATGCTTCTATATAGTTTAAATTTTACTATATGACATACTTAATTCTTAAAAGAAAGAGTGACAAATCATTTGGGTCAAGAGCAAAATGGACATATCTGAGATTCATTTTACTCTAATCTCATCAAAAATTTGATTTTTAACTAAATCATGTCTTTAACAAATCAACCAAAGTGAACACAATTCCTCAAATATAAGACTTTCAAAGAGCAGTCAGCTTTTAAAATATGAAACTCAATCAGGCATAGCAATGCCCTCCTACTGCAGCTTTCAACATGCTTACAAAAGAGATTGTTTCTTTCTTGATGGTTGAACTGAATCAAACCCAAGGGCCTAAAACTTTGGACACTGGTATCAATCGAAAATCGGGTATTACATAAATACACTTTGTCTGCCATGTACCTTAAACTGATCCCACATTAGCATTCTGACATCGTACGGAATGGCCCTGTATGTACCCAAGCATCACGAAAAATGGTTTAAATGATGCTGTAACCATATTCCCGGCATATGAGGGAATGAACCTGCATTAAAATTAAACCATCTTAATTTTTGTGCTTTCAACAAATTAAGGAAAACCATAAGGATTACTTACCCTTCACTAGACACTTCATCTTCATCATCAGGGATGATAATCAGCCTCCCGTATTCGTCATACTCTAATACAACAACAATAACAACCCGATAATCAGCCTACCAAGGTAGGACGGCTGTTTCCGAAAGACCCTCGGCTCAATAGAAAGCATTCGTCATACTCTAATGTGTCTTTAATATTCTGATTCTGTGAAGTAGCTGGTGTAGTACTATCGATGGATGGCCATGCTGGTGTGCCAGGAACTCCAATTTTCAACCTAGAAATGCTAGGTGCAGATGATGCTGGAGATGCAGGCGGAGTGGATGTTGCAGGCACAAATGAAGAGCTACTATGCTGACTAATATGAATTCTCGTGGAAGAGCCCATATTAGGTGTGGGCATTGAATTGGAAGAGTGCGTCCCATGGGAAGAATAGAACTGGAACTAGCCAGGCGGCGGTGGTGTGAAAAATGCACTTGGCAATGAATTAGTTGACCGAGGAGGATGAAGAGGATTTATAGTAACTGGTGGGGGAGATTGACCTATAGGCAGATTATCAGGCTGTCTTACATTTCTTACGACGTCCACTAATCCCAGATGCCATCTGTTTACTTTCTGAGCACTTCAACACTTCAAACCAGCAAAGTAATAGAAAAATCAGTAAAAAAGGGGAAATCCAACTACAAAACAATAGTTAATGAGCGCAGAAGCTGATTCGAACACCACGGTTATTAAAAAGATAGAAAAAACAGAAGCTGTTTGTCATCATATTCGAACACCACAGTTATTAAAAAGATAGAAAAAGCAGAAGCTGTTTGTCATCATCTTCATCTAATGGTTCTTCTACTTCATCTTCATCATCATTTTCATTGAATTCTAATGGATTTTATGAGTTGAATTTCCTTAAGAGAAGTAGTAGTGCAACTACAGAGATTGAAGGGTCAATTTGAGGCAGCTATTGCACATTGTAAGAAGTCACAAGAGCTTTGCAATCCAAAAAGGAAAATGAATGAAGCTGGGATTAATTCATTGTCTATTTCCAAGATTGCAGCCACTGAGATTCAAGCAAGACCAGATCTTTGCAGATTTTGAATAAATTATCTTTTCTTTTGTTACTGTCAAAGGACACTAAAAAAGAAAAAAGAAAAAAAGAAAGTTTTGGAGAGGAATGAATCTGTAAAACTGGTTTCTTGCTTGAGTATGCAGATTATATGTAATTAATTCATTGTTTTAGTGTGTATACTTCCATGAGTCAATGTAATTTTTCCTTCTGTTATTCTCTCTAATTTTGAATCATGCTGAATTGTGTTACCACCTCATCTAAGAACTTAATAGGTTAAAGAAACAAGTACATTTTTATTAACTTAATGGATACAAGCCTGCATAGAGTCTGCAGGATATGTGAATAAACACTGCTAAAAGCAGTTCTAAGTGTTACTTGCTTGTGCCACACTGAGCAAAATATAATTCTTCATATTCTAACTTGGTTACTATATGTAAATTCTGATAAAGTATAACCATTACTTACCTAGAAGGAAGAACAGCTTTTGGGAACGAAAGGTGTGTATGCTGTCTCCCTCTCAGCTGCAAGCCGTTGAGCTTTTTGGAACTCCTTCAATGCTGCTTGAAAATCTTTAGCAAGTTTAGCATCTGTAATTTTCTTACTAGCCTGAGAGCAAAAGAACAAATTGACAGTTATAAGCAAAAGGGAGAAGTGTGAAAGCAGAAGAGCAAGAAAAAGACATAAGTCTGGAAAATATTTAAAATAAAAATAATTCGTGATGCGAGAAGATGAATACATGTTCAGCACATACATATCGTAGTGCAGACTCGCAAGATAAACACAGAGAAATGAGAAGAACACTTTTTGAAACATACACTGACTTCAACTCGGTGATCTGTTTCGCTGGCTTGCTTAAGTTTTGCAGAATTATCTTTCACAGAAAATCAAGTTTCATTTGCAGTAAACATAAAGGTTTTCAATCAGCAGAAACAGAAATCTCAAACATGAGAGTATTAAATATTTATAGCTATAAGAACATGTCATTAGGAACAAAATAACTATTATTATTAACAACTCAGTCCTCTTCGTTTGATTCATATTCATTCATCAATTCTTCCTCATCACTTGTTTCATTTTCATCAAGTAATTCTTCCTTGCTTGTTCCATATTCATCGGCTGAGTCTTTCTCCTCGTTTGCCCTGGACGTTCCTTCCCCATAATCGTTAAGATTTAATCTAAGTTCCGAAGGATCAAATTCTTCATAGAGGCCTTCGCTATGCTGTAATTCACCTGCTAATTCATCATCCACCCTTTCTTCAACACTTGAAATATCATTCTGGTACGCTACATCTAATGCATCCTCTACTTCCACTCTACCCACGGGCTTTGTTTTTATAACTACCCGCCATGCAGACTGATTCTTGCACAAAGGATAAGGCGCGTAATACACTTGTTTCATATTTTGTGCAATGACAAATGGATCATAGAGTCCATACTCCCTCGTGTGCTTAATTTCAACTATTTTGTAATGACGATGCACCTTTGTAGCTGACCTAGGTGTTGGATCATACCATTTACACCGAAAGAGTACCAACTTCTTCTTTGGCCAACCAATAGGATACTCGAGTTCTAAAATCTCTTGAAGCACACCATAATAATCAACATCACCATCACCTTTCACCCACACCCCACTGTTATTGGTTTTCTTGCCCTTAGACCACTCTTCCGTATGAAACCTGTACCCATTGAGAAAATACTTAGACAACTTTCTGACTTTTGCATCAGGTCCCCAAGCTATATCACGCAAAAATTGGCCATGTACATCATAATTAACTGGATTATGAACCTATATAAAGATTAAGAAAATTCAGAATTTTGAAATGCATATTATTGACTCAAGTGTAAATCATGATAAATATTAAGTAACACTTACATATTCCCTAAACCACTGTGAAAACATAGGATAAACGGCATCAGGCCCATGTGTATCCACAAAGTAACTGCTCGACAAAGTTACAACTTTCATTAGTTAAAGCCAAGATGAATCTTGTATATAAGTCGCTAATATAAATATATACTCACTTATAAAAAGGTAGGACCTCGGGGAAATTTAATAATACATGTGTTGTAGCTGACTTAAGCTCTATCTCAGTCAAAGACCGCTTTGGACTATGTTTTGGACCCCCTTTACCTGGTTGATTGAATATTGAAAAGGGTGGTGCCGAGGGGTCGGTATTGCCTCAATCATTATGTCGATTAGGTCGATTTCTCAAGCATGGCACATCATGTTCAAAATAATATGAACAAAAATAAGAGGTTTCTTTAGCCAAATAAGCCTCACATATCGATCCCTCAATTTGGGATCTGTTTTTCACGGTCCGCTTACATTTTCCAATAACCCTGCGTAGTATGATTTTTAGATGAAATAATATTTACACAAAATGCATAAAGAGTAAATGATTAAAAGCCATTTCCTCTCATAGGGATACATCCATCTTTTGAATCATTTACTCTTTATGAGATGAATAAGATGCTCCATAATGTCAAAAAAAACAGGAGGGAAAATTTTCGCCAGCTTGTTTAAGGTTAAGCGAATATTAGTATCCATCAAAGCTAGGTTCTCCTCCCTCAATGTGTTAGAACACAAATCTTTGAAAAATAAGCTTATCTCTATGATGGGTTTCCATATTCGATCAGGCAATGCACAAAATGCAATAGGCATCAAAGATTCCATGAAAATGTGACAATATTGAATTTTCATAGATGTCAACTTCCCTTCTTTCATGTCAACACACCTGGATAAGTTTGACGCATATCCATCTGGCATCCTCAAATTTTTAACCCAATCACAAATCTCTCTTCTATCATCCAAAGTGAATGTGTAACTGGCCTTGGGTTTCTGAATCTTGTCGTTAAAGTATGTCAGGTACAACTCACTTCGTCTACAATACTCCTTTAAGTCCATCCTGGCTTTCAAGTTATCTTTTGTCTTGTTACTGACATCCATCACGGTATTAAACAAGTTGTCAAAAAAGTTTTTCTCGATATGCATGACATCCAGATTATGTCGAAGAAGATTATGCTTCCAATAAGGCAACTCCCAGAATATACTCTGTTTAGTCCAATTATGTGTAACACCATAACAAGGTACCCTAGACGGTGGAGATTCTGCTACCTTAGGAAGATTTTTGACTCTATCCCAAATTCCTTTTGGCGAGAGGGTCGGTGGTGGCTCCTTAAAATCAGTTTTGTTCTTCATAAATGCACCAGTATTTCTCCCAAACTCATGTTGCATTGGCAAGAACCGACGATGACAGTCGAACCACGAGTTCTTACCTCCATGTTTCAAAGTGAATGATTTTTTGTCTTCCATACAACAAGGACAAGCTAACTTGCCAGCAGTCGACCACCCGGACAACATTCCATAAGCAGGAAAATCATTTATAGTCCACATCAAAGCAGCACGCAATCTAAAATTTTGTTTGGTTGATATATCATATGCTTCCACACCTTCATGCCACAATAACTTCAACTCATCAATTAACGGTTGCATATATATATATCGATCAAACATTTCGGATTGCGAGGACCCGGAACAATGCAAGTTTGAAATATATACGGGCTTGTCATACATAGCTCAGGTGGGAGATTATAAGGTGTAACAAACAACGCAAACATGAATATGATGTAGCAGAGACAACAAAGGGAGTAAATCCATCAGAAGATAATCCCAACCTAATGTTTCTTGGTTCACTCGCAAAGTCCGGAAACACCCTATCAAAATGCTTCCATGCTTCTCCATCTGACGGATGACATAGAACACCAGGTGGCCTTTTATGTTCATGGTGCCATCTCATATGAGGAGCGGAGCTCATTGATGCATACAACCTCTTTAATCATGGTATAAGGGGTAAGTAATGCATCGCCTTTACTGGAACCTTCTTCCCTTTGGCACTTGTGACTTCCTTATAACGAGACTGGTAAATTTGCAATATTCTACAGTTGCATCATCCTTATAGAATAACATGCAACCTTTCTCGCAATAATCAATCCTCTCTGATGAAAGTCCTAACTTGGAAACCAACTTCTTTGTTGTGTAGAAATCTTTGGGTAAGTCAAGTTTATTTGGATTAAGTTCATTCATAAGCCCAATGATAGAATCCATACCCGCTTGAGAAATAGAAAAATCTGATTTAATACTTAGTAATCTAACTGCAACAGATAACTTGGAATGCACTGACCCTTCATACAGTGGATGACTAGCTTCCTTTAATTGTTCATAAAAGCGCTTAGCTTCATCATTTGGTTCACTTTGAGCCCCTGAGTACGTCCCAAAAGCATCCCTAACCATCTCATTATATCGAGAACTTTCAACATTATTCTCCGCTATGGGACTACCCTCACAACCAAATGAATTCTGAAAAGCGAAATTATCAACACTAGCATTATTCTCTCCATGAGCAGTCCACACAAAATAATGTTTCATAAATCCATTCTTATAAAGATGAAATTTGACAGCTTCTGGTCCCAATAACTTGGCACACTCGCATTTCTCACAAGGGCACCTAATTGTCCCTTCAATAAGAAAATCATCAAGTGTCATCGCCTTAGCAATAAATCCAGCTACCCCTTCCTTAAATTCCTCCCTCAACCATGCACAATTAGGATAAGTCCTATTATACATCCATTTACAATCACTTTCCATCTACACATAAAGATAACAAATGTAAATTGAGATATGTGTGCAGCATAATAGATACAGTGAACATAGTCTACTTAGGACACACTAAAAAGAAAGTAAGTTTCGACATATATTGTGTCAATGGAAACAATCCATTCATGATAGATGTCAATGCAATTTACTCCACTTACAAGTACAACAACCGATACAGCATAAACAAACAGTCCCCTAGGAGATGCCATCATATTGAAGGCCCTAAATAAAATGTCACTAAAGAAAATCCTACAAATTCAGTTTTCTATCTATGAATTAAGGTGATATAGAAAGAGCAATCTAATGTATATAACAAAGTTAATGAAACTGATTACTAAATGTAAAATTCATCTAACAGAAAAGCCAAATAGACAACGAGGATCTATAAATTATAACGCAATTCAAGCAAGCATGAAGATCACAAAGCTATTGAGTTCCCGTAAATCCTACTGCGTATGGACATTAATCGTACTCTACATCCGCCAAGGCAGGGATGTCAAAATCAAACAAAACAGAGATATCTATCAGGCTATTCTGCCAAAAAATAGTATCAAATAAACTTAAACACATGGAATATTTATTCTTTTAGCTACTTATTATGCAGTAAAACCATAAAATAAGGCTTGTATAGAAATATCTCAGTATAAAATTGGAAAACCACAGCTAAATAAATTAAAAACGCCAACTTCTCACAAGAAATAGAAGCCCTAAAAAATATCAAACAGATTATCTACAATCCAACACTACATGCATTTGAGACGAACTAAACCCTAAAATCAAACACTACATTTGAGACTAAAATCATTCTGAAAAAAGTAAATGCAATCACATCAAAATGCCTAAAAATTTGGTGTTGAAATCCAAAAAATTCGCCAGCAAATTTTGTAACAACTAAGAGAGAGAGAGAGAGAAATAGCTTACCCGAAGCTAATTCACCAGCAATTTTGTAGCTCCTACAAAATGAGTACATAAATTTTTTGTAAAATTTTGTCGAAAAATGTTGTTAAAACATTATAAATTAATAGAGAGGAAGCTAATATTTTCATTACCGGAAGCTAATGCGCCAGAGAGGAAGCTAATTTACGGAGCAGAAGAGAGTGGTGCGGAAGAGTAAGTTTTTAAAACTTATGTACTTTTGGCGGAAGAGTAGGAAGAGTGTGGAAGATAGAAGTGTGTTAATTAATTGAGTACTTTTTAACTTCCCCACTAATATAATAAGGAGTATAGTTTTAGCTATTTTTAATTTACAGATTCCGACTACGTACGTCTGTCGGTATATTAATAATATTTTTAAGTATTCGGAGTACAGTAGTCAGATAATCATTGTATTTTTTATTAATTTTTTAAACGTGTTCCGACAACAGTTGTCGGAATGTTTGGTCAAACCTGTGTTGACTATTTTAATATGACTTGTCCGACTATCGTAGTCGGAATATTTTTCCCGGAATTTGCCATCAAACTTTACGATTGGAGTTGTCGGAAGTAGTGTCGAATAGATATCTTACAAAAAATAAAAAAATAAAATTGGATTTTCCGATTACAGTAGTCAAAAAATTGCGACTATCTTTTTGTAGTCAGAATTGCTAGTCGGAAAAAGATGATTTTCTGGTAGTATTATCCCATATTTTAGATGAGATAAAATAATTCCAAGATAATTGGAATAAGAAGAAATATCCCATTTTTTAAGTTCGGACGCATTTTGTACTTTGTTTGGAATATCCCAGTTTATCCCTTAAAGTAAGGATCTAACTCCTACTTCCTCAGTCTAGTGAATGATTGAGACACGTTGGAGAGAGGAAGCTAGGACTCAATGGTCAAGCTCGAGACCCAACAAAATACTATCAAGGAATAGCCAAGAGTTGTGTGAAAAGGTTCGTACCCCAAGTTATATATTTTGATGTTATACTAGCAAACTATGCTCGTGCGATGCACGGGACCCAACATGATTAATTTAATTATTCAATTTAGTTAGTCTTTATAGTTTGTATATTTTGCAAAGGATACTGCGATTTTTCTTATTGAGTCTCCATATTTTTTTCTTTTCCTCTTAATTTCTCAATTATTGTTAAAATTTATTTTATTTTGGTTATGTCCGCCTCTTTTTATATTTAATAAGTTGACAATTGAAATATCTTACATGTCATGTTTATAATCATTTATTATATTATACACATTTTTAATTTAGAACCACAAGATTTGAAAGCCTATTTTTATTTCTTAAACTCCGTGTCTAGTCAAACGCAGACACTTAAATTGAGACAGAGGAGTATATGCCAAACGAAGGAAATGAAAGGACAATTGAGACATTGCGGGACCCGTGGGGACTTAAAAAGTAAACACACAAGAGGTACAATTAATGTTCAACTTCTGAAATGTACACACATTAGTCCCTACTTAGAGTACAATTTCAGTTGCTTTTGTACAACTTATTGTTACTGTGTTCGTCCACCTTGGGCGTTTATATATAATAAGACTTGGGCATTTATATCTAATAGAAATATAAAAAAATATAAGAAAAATATATAATAGAAAAATAGACATATATTTTTAGTAATGTGGCCAAAGTAATGTGGCCAAAGTAATGTGACCAAGTAATATGAGACGAAGGGAGTACTTCATTTATTAATTCTTAAAGAACGTGAAAAGTTAAGTATAGTAATGTGGTCAAGTAATATGGGACGAAGGAAAGACTTCATTTATTAATTCTTAAAGAACGTGAAAAGTCAAGTAATGTGGCCAAGTAATATGGGATGTGGGGAGTACTTCATTTATTAATTCTTAAAGAACGTGAAAAGTCAAAAGTGAACAAGTAAAAGTGCACGAAGGAAATAAATATGTATCGGAGAGTTAAAATTGAAGTGCATACATGTATACATGAGAACAGAATAAAATATTCAGCAAGAACGTGAAAAGTCAAAAGTGAACAAGTAAAAGTGCACAGAGAAAATAAATATGTGTTAGAGAATTAAAATTGAAGTGCATGCGTGTATACATGAGAAGAGAATAAAAATTTAGTACTATGACATATGTCCACGTGTGATTTATTAATTCTTAAAGAATATGAAAAGTCAAAAGTGAACAAGTAAAAGTGTATGGAGGAAATAAATTTGTGTAGGAGAATTAAAATTGAACTGCATAAGTCTATACATGAGAAGAGAATAAATATTCAACAAGAACGTGAAAAGTCAAAAGTGAACAAGTAAAAGTGCAAGGAGAAAATAAATGTGTCGAAGAATTAAATGAAGTGCATAGTCTGTACATGAGAAGAGAATAAATATTAAGTACTATGACATATGTAAATATTCAGCAAGAACGTGAAAAGTCAAAAGTGAACAAGTAAAAGTGCGGGAGGAAATAAATATGTGTCGAAGAATTAAAATTGAAGTGCATACGTGTATACATGAGAAGAGAATAAATATTCGGTGCTATGACATATGTCCACGCGGAATTTATTAATTAAAGAACGTGAAAAGTCAAAAGTGAACAAGTAAAAGTGCACGAGAGGAAGTAAATCGTGTAGGAGAATTAAATTGAACTGCATACGTCTATACATGAGAAGAGAATAAATATTCATCAAGAACGTGAAAAGTCAAAAGTGAACAAGTAAAAGTGCACGGAGGAAATAAATGTGTCGGAAAATTAAAATTGAAGTGCATACGTCTATACATGAGAAGGGAATAAATATTAAGCACTATGAAATATGTCCACGTGGGATAAAAAAGCAGTTGGTTAAAGTGTATAAGTTATATAGCTCTTGGTAACAGTTTTCATTGCGTGTACACTTTGTAAAGCTTTGAGTACAAGTAGGTATTGCTGTGTGGTCCTCCTTAGCCACTTATATATATATATATATATATATATATATATATATATATATATATATATATATATATATATAGAAATAGAAATAGATGGGTACAACATGGAATGCTCTATGTACAATTTATATATATAGAAATAGAAATAGAAATAGATGGGTACAACATGGAATGCTCTATGTACAATTTGTTCTCTCTCTCTCTCTCTCTCTCTCTCTCTATATATATATATATATATATATATATTAGAAATAGATGGGTACAACATGGAATGCTCTATGTACAATTTGTTAATGCTATGTTGGTCCTGCTTTGGCACTTATATATAATAGAAATATTATGATCAAATTTTGAGAGCGAACAAGGACAAATTGATCAACATATGCGAATCAGCTTGACTGGGGACACATGAAGGGAGTCCCCTTCAAATTTTTTGAGAGCTAAACTGAAATTCTCCTTGTGCTAAAATTGAAGCGTGTTCCAATTAAGTAGGTCTAGGGAGTATTTTACTCCTCAGTTTTGTAAATATGTTTTTAATCAATGGAAAGGCATCCACTCTAGAAGCGGATGAGCTAAATAAAATTAAAAAAATGTGAATCACCTAATATTGCAACGCGCATTCTATGATACATATAGAATGAGATGTGATTGAAATAGCAATAAGCATGATTGTTAACTTGTTTCATTGGTGAAGAAGGGAAAGACATACCAAACATCGATTCGACAACATATATTATAAGCATCTGTGAAAGGATAAGGTCCTTATTAGGGACTATATTCTTTGTTTGCTTTAATACAACATACATTACATAGATGATCTTCGAACATCAACCATCCATCATGTGGCCCTACAAGCTTGCATAGAGTAGTTTGTTTCTAATAATAAACTCTATTAGTACAAAAGTTCATATTTGGAACTAGAAATGATGATAAGCTAGCCTTGTGGAAGTATCTTTGTCTTGTCTTCATTGAAAGGACAAGTTAAAATTTTGCATAACTGCTCACATGCCATGGTCTTCACTGACTTGTGCCCTTTAGGAAACACACTCCCATTCTTAGGATTAAAAGGAAACACCCCATTGCTTTTCTCCCCTCCTCCATCATGTCCCATGACTTCTTTTCCCTTTGGTAATTTGCCTCCTTTATGTGTTGACATCTCTCTCTCTCTATCTGTGTTTTATGAGCTTTATAGATTTTAGTGTTTCTGAATGTTGTTTATATTTCAGTCTTCCAAGTCATTATATAGATGAAGGGAACATAAGCAGCTTCTTCGTCAATCTTCTACTTTTTATTTGGTGGAAATTTAGGTAACACTAAAAGAGAACACTTAATTAATATTGACTCGTATGTCTTATGGAATATAATACTATGGTATATGTGCTATTGTGCGTGTTTCATGCTGATTTTGACCTCCAATTCTTTTCTTACATTGTCAAGTAGACCATAAGTTGAATGGTATCTTTTCTTCTTCTTTTGACCACCCTGATGAAAGTGGCCGGTGTTTGGCATTTTCGATTTTGCCCAAAATAACTACTTTCTGTTAATACCTCCACTAACGGTAATTCGAATAAAGTATTGTCAGAATTCGAAGTTTAAGAAATTTTTATGATTATATTACAAAAAATATTATTATGTATAATAATTTTTAAATTGTAAACGCGTAACACTGGGTTGGTTTAATTTCGATTTGACTTTTTTTGAGTTAATACTAAACCAAAGCAATTCTGATTGGGTTTTTTCAATATCAATCTAATTCAAGCCAAACCATTAATTGATTTTTTTTTTCCGGTTTAATGTGATTTATCGATTTCCTTTGAACACCAGTACTTGTTGGTATCTGATACGCCCAAATTACACCTTTAATATCGGGAGTAACCGGTCGTTGTCAAATATAGAACCCAACAAAGTTGGGGTCGAATCCCACAGAGAATACAATGAAGAAATATACTTATCAAGTGTAACGCTCGACTATTAGTCTATATTTCAAGGGAGACGGGAATATAATAGTAGTTAGGTTGTTGTTTGTTCATTAAAGACTAAGAGTAGTTATAAGATGTAAACCATTGGTAAATGGGACTAAGGTTGTGGTTCCAATGGAAAGTAATGCGCTTGCGTATCAATTCAACTTATTCATATGCCTAGATGTATTAAACCAAGGGTCACGTGAATCTTGCTAAAAGTTTTCCAACCAAATTAGCAAATTTCATCCTAGGCTTTTCCAAGCCCTAGAATGTTTTATATGAGAATACCCATTTAGCCTCAACTAGCTTTCCTATTCCTAGCTCAAGCTATTAGATGGATTTAATGACCCAAATTGTTGCTATTAACTCTTTTCCTAACCTCTATTTTCTTTTCTAAGCAAAGTAATGGTAATAAGGCACAAGTAATGTTGTACACCATCACAAGACATTAAAGGATGACGAGTTAATAGAACACACCATTAGCATATAAATGAAGTATAAATATGAAACCCAATCACATAACTAACACATTTGGTCCCACAACCTTAGCCAAAGAGTTTAGCCACTAATATTCATTAAAAGTAAAGCAATAGTAAAAAGTGTATTCATAAAGCTTACAAAAGTATTGAATGGAGAAGATGACAAAAGTGAAAGAATCTCTTAAAAGCTCCACCAAACAATAATAAATGAGCTCCACAAAAAGACAACTTAAAATCAGAGAATAATGAGTCCAAAACCCTAGAAAATCTATTTATAGACTTTCCAAAACGAGAACAATTTCAGGACAAAAATACTTGCGCGGCGGTGCGAATCGCACTTGGTGTCGCGTGCGCAACTCGCGAGTCGCGAGGGTTGCTCGCAAAGCTCTTGCGCATCTTCAACGGTACCGTGGTGCGGCACGCCGTCGGTGCGACTCGCGTGTGGTGCTCACATGTCTTTGCACCACTATCTTCGCTTTTAGCCATCTCTCTGTCATCGGGGATCTCAGTGCCGACCGAGACTCGCGTACGATATATGCGACTCGCAGGTGATGTTTTGGTTCACTTTAGCTGGTTTTTGCTTCATTTTACCTTAAGTTGCTTCCAACACTTGTTATTCTACAAATCAACACAAAAACACGAGAAAAGACATCAAAAGTACTTGAGGATTCACAAAAGACTAAGCAGTTGGCATCGAATGCGCCGTAATTTCACGGCACATCAGTATCCTTATGGGCTGGGGCTGAAAGTACGTATATATACATATTAAGGAGAAATATTTACGAAACATGATGATAGTTTACTATTTACAAAACATAGCATTACAAATCCTATACAAAACATACTTTTTTTAAAATATATATATATATATATATATATTTTTTTTTTTAAATTATTTTTTATTTTTTAAAAAAAATTATTTTTTTCGCTCAAAAATTTATGTATGAAATGTGTATATCTCGCTCAAGGTTTAAAAAGTTTGCTCAAAATTTAGTGTATGAAAATGGTATGAAAAATGTATGAAATGTGTATATCTCGTTCAAAGCTTAAAAAATTCGCTCAAAATTGTGTGTATGGAAACGGTATGAAATTTGTATCTCACTCAAGGCTTAGAATTTCGCTCAAAATTTTTATCTCGCTCAAGGCTTAGAATTTCGCTCACATTTTCGTGTATAAAGTTTATGTTAGACTTCTGTAAAATTAATACAACTACAACAACATTGTATACAACTTTGATACAATATTCAAGATTTAGAATAATCGCTCAAATTTTTGTGTATGAAATGTGTATATCTTGCTCAAGGCTTAAAAAGTTCGCTCAAAGTTTTGTGCATGAAAAAGGTATCAAATGTGTATATCTCGATCAAGGCTTAAACATTACCCTCAAAATTTTATACATGAGAATGGCATGAAATGTCTATATCTCGCTCAAGACTTAGAATTTCATTCACATTTTTCGTATATAAAGTTCATATTAGGTTTCGTAAAATTAATACAACTACAACAACATTGTAACAACTTTCATACAATATTCAAGGCTTAAAGTTTTCGTTCACAATTTTGTGTATGAAAATTATGTTAAAAATTTCACTCACACATACACATTTCATACATTTTTTTTTTTTAGGTAACTAAGTTTTTATATTAATCACCAAAGAGAGTCCTTATAAAGCTAGGCATAGCTACACATAGCTTGCCATTCTAAATAAAAAAAACAATTGAGCAACAACATACAGAAGCTAAAATCTGAAACTAAGTACTAGGGGCCTAATTCTGGGTGGGGCTCGATCGAACACAGGTAACATAGGCAATCTCTTTTGCAACAATACTCCATTCACGGCTCCTTTTCTCAAAGATTCGTCCATTTCTCTCCATCCATATGCCATACACAGTCTCAGAGTAAATCATTTTGAAAGCTTCTGCTCATTGAGAGTTTCCTTTTGAGTTTGCAATCATCCATGTAATGTGCTGCTCCCAAGTTGCAAATGTGCAGGGCAGCAGTCCCATCCAGTGCTCCATTTTACTCCATATATTTCTAGCATATTCACATTGCACATATAAGTGCTCCTTAGACTCAGCATGCTGATGGCATAATCCACATTCAGGATCCACTTGAATTCCCCATTTCACCAATCTATCAGAGGTTGACATCCTTCCTAGCATGAGCAACTAGGTAGTGAATCTTGCTTTAGGTCTTGCTGCGATCTTATACATAATAGCTTTCCATGGAACTCTAGGTAGAGGAGTCATTAGGCAAAATATATCTGCCGTATCACGCTTTTCCCACCACTGATATTCTGTAGCTGCTGAACCATATCTTTACACTAAAAAATCTTCCTTAGTAACCAAAGATGCCTGTTTTGGCACCTGGATATCATCTATCAACTGATCTTTGACATAATAGATATGAACCCATCGAATTCATAGCTTATCCTGTTTGTGAGCTATATACCAAAATGTCTTAGTTAAAGCTTCCTTATTCCACAAAACAACATTAGTGAGATTAAGCCCACCCATACACTTTGGAGTACACACAGACTCCCATGCAACCAGTGCTATTTCATACATTTTTCATACACAAAAATTTGAGGTAATTTTTTAAGCCTTTGAGCAAAAACAAAATTATATATATATTTTTAAAAAGCTTAAACTAATTTTTTTAAATAATTTTTTTTTTAAAAAAAATAATTTTAATTTTAAAAGAATATATTTAAAAAAAATATTTTCTGAAAAAAAAAATGAAAAATATATGAAAATCCGTCATGTTTCATGAAATATCGTTATGTTTTGTAAATAAGGAAAACTATCTATATATTTTGTAATAAAGAGTCTTAATTAGGTATCCTATGTCATTTTCCCTTCTTTAAACTCACTTGAAGAAATCATTTACTTAATCTTACTAGCAAAAATCATGAATGTAAATTTTGGTATAGCCAAAGGCATCCATAAGAATTATTGGAATTTCTACTATAAGACTATGAAAACAAAATTGTTTTGAATATAGCAGTAAATACAAAAGGGTAAAGTACGTATATATACATATTAAGGAGAAATATTTACGAAACGTGATGATAGTTTTCTATTTACAAAACATAACATTACAAATCCTATACAGAACATACTTTAAAAAAAAACATTTTTTTTTATCTTTTTTAAAAATATTATTTTATTTTTTAAAAAAATATTATGTTTTTGCTAAAAAAAATTTGTATGAAAGTTGTATGAAATGTCTATATCTTGCTTAGGGCTTAAAAAGTTCGCTCAAAATTTAGTGTATGAAAAAAGTATGAAATGTGTATATCTCGCTCAAGGCTTAAAAACAATAAAAAGTTCGCTCAAAATTTAGTGTATGAAAACGGTATGAAAAATGTATGAATTGTGTATATCTCGTTCAAGGCTTAAAAATTCGCTCAAAATTGTGTATATAAAAACGGTATGAAATTTGTATCTCGCTCACGTTTTCGTGTATAAGATTCATGTTAGAATTCCGTAAAATTAATACTTTGATACAACATTCAAGACTTAAAATAATCGCTCAAATTTTTGTGTATGAAATGTGTATATCTTGCTCGAGGCTTAAAAAGTTTGCTCAAATTTTGTGTATAAAAACCATATGAAATGTGTATATCTCGATAAGGCTTAAACATTATGCTCAAATTTTATGTATGAGAATGGTATGAAATGTGTATAGCTCCCTCAAAACTTAGAATTTCATTCACATTTTTCGTATATAAAGTTCATATTAGGTTTCTGGAAAATTAATACAACTACAACAACATTGTAACAACTTTCATACAGTATTCAAGGCTTAAAGTTTTCCTCACAATTTTGTGTATGAAAAATATATTAAAATTTTCACTCATACATAGGGTTGGGCATAAATAACAAAAATCGAAAAATCGACTTAAGAACCGAAACTTCAA
Source organism: Lycium ferocissimum (assembly GCF_029784015.1). Lineage (NCBI taxonomy): Eukaryota > Viridiplantae > Streptophyta > Magnoliopsida > Solanales > Solanaceae > Lycium > Lycium ferocissimum. The sequence continues at coordinate 22,742,990 of NC_081345.1, forward strand.
AAAGCCAAATTACAAAACCGAACTAGTTTAGGCTTCGGTGTTTGGTGTCCACCTTCAAAAAATCGAAACCGAAATAGCTAATTGGGCATTCGGGATCGGTTCGGTATTTTTAAAGTTCGAGTTTGGTAATTTGGTAATCGATAGTTGAAAATAGATACTAAATACCGAGCCGAAAAAGTTTAATTCGATAATCGGTAAATCAAAATTCGGTTCGGTAAATTCCGGTACGGTATTCGGGATTTACCATTCAAGAAAAAAAATATTAATAATAAGATATTATCATTATTCAAGGCCATGAATGCAAACCAAACCCATCTTTCACATATTGTGTATTTGAAATTAGGTGACAAACTAATGGAATTGCAAAAATTTTAGGCGACTAAACATTATGTGTGCTAGATATAATTTTCTTAGAAAGCAAAAAAAAAAAAGGAAAATGAAAAGAATAGAGAGAAATATTTATGGTTCATAGCTCGGAAAAAGCAAATGCATATAATTCTAAATGTCCGTCTCTTTCATATTTAAATTGAAGAAGTACGAGTTTTGGGACAAGCGAACAAAGGGAAAAAGAAGTGAAGAAGAGCGGGGAATAGGAGGAAAAAGATGAAGAAACCTATAGTATTACTAAATAATTCGGTATTCGGGAAATACCGAATACCAAACGGTACTAATAGCTCGTACCAAACCCGATCCCGAATACCATAATTTTAAATTTTTACTCCCGAATGCCATATCGAATACCGAATTATTAAATACCGAATTACCGAAATAATCGGTTCGGTTCGGTAATTCGGGATTTGGTAATTTATGCCCAGCCACAACAGAAATAGCCGAACCGAAGTTTGATAAAACCGAACCGAAAAACCGAACACACACCGAAATTTAATACATTACCTAAAAAAAAATTAAAATAGTCCAGGGCATTAAGTTTAAAGCCAAAAAACCCAATTGTAACAAGCTCTCTTTTACATTTGTATCCCTAATTTTCTACTTCGGTTGAGAAAATCAAATATGTTAAGGAAAGCATTAGGATGTGTCTTTAGGATTAATGTATGTCCTTTATGTGTTTTCTTAATTATTCTTACGGTATGTATATAACACCTAGTAATTCTATATCATGGTTATAGTTTTCTATTCTTGTATATCCTGTTTGTTTGATTTTGACTTCACTTTATCAATTTTATGTTTTATTGCTTTTGAGAATATGAATTAGTGTCAGGGGAATCGCTTCTAATATCATATCAAAAAAACCGAATTGAAAAAATCGAAACCGAACCGAACCGAACTTTAAAAAATCAAAACCGAAAGAACCGAACCGAACTAGTTTCGTTCGGTGTTCGGTGTCCACCTTCAAAAAATCGAACCCGAAATAGCCAAACCGAACCGAAAAACCGAACGCCCACCCCTACTCATACATGCACATTTCATACAACTTTCATACACAAAAATTTGAGGTAATTTTTTAACCCTTTGAGCAAATTTTTTTAAAAAAGTTAAAAATATTTTTTTAAAAAAATATTTTCTGAAATAAAATAAAAAACGAAAAATATATGAAAATCCGTCATGTTTCGTAAAATATCGTTATGTTTTGTAAATAAGGAATACTATCTATATATTTTGTAATAAATAGTCTTAAGTAGGTACCCTATGTCATTTTCCCAATACAAAAATCATGAATGTAAGCTTTCATCTAGCCAAAGCCCAAAGGGATCCACAAGAAAATTGTCACGCCCCGAACTATGGCCTGGGCGAAACACGGCACTCGGTGCCTTCTATGCATGTGACCGAGCGAACCACGTGGCTTCTTTGAATCATCATGAGGCATAACATGAGCGGAATATAACGTGAATGCATGATGAGCCTTTATAAAACGTAATAAGTCATAATA